>NC_139656.1:8559609-8579609 GCF_951799395.1 Argentina silus | reverse complement strand
TGCAGACTGTATACCAACATAATCCCATAGTTTCTTACAGTACCCATATACACATGGCAATCATCTAGCCAGGAGTTGAGAAGAGTTAGAACCCTCTGTGGTTCAAGGAGTAGAGACAACACACTCGCTCCATCTGCATGGCTTAAGACCGGCTTGTTTTGCTTTTTGTTTGCTCTAAGCTCTGGGAGAGATGCTGGCGGAGGAAGTGTCTGTCGCTGACACTACTTTCCACTGTGCTTTCAGCGCTGCGCCCCAGCCCAGGCCTGAGGCACACTGGGGAGAGAGGAGCCCAAGGGAACGGGGAAATGTCTTTTTTTTATGGGAATGTTTCACTTAATCTCATAAAGGCAGCGTAAAAACCTCCATCTGTTTGCACAGAGCAGTTCAAAAGGCTCCACATGCCTCCGCTTGCTGCTATATCAAAACAACATTCTAATGCATGTCTTAAAGAAGGCTGACGGCTCAGCAAGCACAATGAAAATCAGGCCGTGCCCTACACACGGATAGAGGAGAGGAGGGAGGGGGGAGGGAGGGATAAGGAGGAGAGGAAGAGAGGGAGGGAAAGAAGGAGGGAGAGAAAGGGAGGAGATGGAGAGAGAGGGAGGGAGGGAGGAAGGGAATCAAATCAAAGCTGCAAATTGAATGAGTTTCCTGTCAACACCCGTGGACTGGGCTGGGCTCTCAGACGCGACCTTGGAGCAGCAGACAGAGCTAGCTAGCATGGGCTGCTCCTCCGTGTGCTAACACCCATTCCCCTTTTATGTTGCTCCTCATTGTGCAGAGAAACAGTTCTGGCAGCAGCAGGAAAATATATCTCCAACTCTCTCTCTTTCTTCCTCTTTAAGTCTCTCTCTCTCCCCAACTGTTCCTCTTTCACCACAAAGCTTTTGGTTTGCCTTTTGCAATCGATCAAGGAATGCACTGTGGACAGATAGAGACTTCAGCCCTCCTATTTTATCGTGTATTATTTTATCTCCAGGAACTCAGGCCAGCAGCCTGCTTTTACAGGAGATCATTCATGTGGTCAACAAAGGATCAAATGGAGCAAATACTTTTCCCATTACAGGTCTGCCATAAGTACACCTGAGGGAGAGAGCAGAGTACAGAGATCATAGAGATGTTATGGATCCTTTTTGCGGTCGAAATAGATCTAAAAAGAATATAATTGACCTGTTATGGAAGCACACACTGGAATAAACTTGGCCCTTTGCATACAGTACACTATTCAAAGTCTCAATCCAAACACTTGAACAAACAGTTCAAGCACTTTTATAGGTGGTTCTGATGTGAGTCATCTGGCTTTCTGTTGGTCCGCTTCCAGGACCCCTTGAGTCTCTCCAATCCCCCCCCCCCCCCCCCCCCCGCACCCTAACCCCCACACCTCCCCCCTTTACCACCCCACAGGTACTATATGCCGACGGGCCCCTTCTCTCAGGACAAGACCAGGCCTGATCAGCACAGATATTTTCACAAGCCACCCAAAAAAATTCAAATCTATCTTCAAACAGCAGAGGGGATCAAAGGACTCTTATAACTTATACAGGACATAATCATATTTACTATCATAGTGTGTGAAAAAGACCCAAGTCTCCAACTCAGTGAGAGACTGAGGGTTGTTCTATATCTCGAAATACTAACAGTTCAGCCGTGTTTCCTAATGAGGAAAGGGGATTCTCCTGCTGTAATGAACCACAAACTGGAACAACAAGGGTGCCATCATAACGTGTGTTTGTTTGGAATCTCCTCCACTCACTAAATCCAACCCAACCCAGCCTAACCTAACTGTGCTCCACCCAGCCTGCACCGCCTATCCCACCCCACCACATTAAGGAGGCCGTGCGGCCTACCACACCCCCAGAAATGGCCAGAGGTGTCTACTCCAATGGGCCCGACCGGTTAGGATAGAGATATTTTAATAACTGCAATTTAACGTCTGTTTAATGGCATCATCTCAGCCCTCTCTGTGAGCACGGCATGGCGCTCTATATTTAGAGCTGCATTTTTCTCAGCTCGTCTCTTCAGAGCGCTGACGACAGGCTGACGAAACCCTGACCCCCAGCCGCTCCCTTTGAAGTGACAAGTGAGAGATGCGCCGCACTAATATGAACGCCTTGAGACGCAAACACTTTGCATTCCAACAATACCAGGAGCAGCCCCTTCAAGTTTGAGTAGCCGTGCTTGGAGAACAGATGAACAGCCATGCACGCACAAATACTCACACACGCACACAACACACGCACACGCACACGCACGCACACACACACACACACACACACACGCACGTGTGCACACATACACACCAACTGAAAGGCACACACCCACAACCGATATTCCAACTGCTGCTATTTTCGGCTGTGCCTCCCGCTCAGTGGCTTTGTAGACGTCTCACTGTTTGCATATAAAAGTTGTGCGGTCGTGCTGTCAACAAACCCAAATCTGCCTGCAGACCAACAGAGCTCCATGCTATTCTACCACCATAATTACAACAACAATAATAATGTTCTGAAAGGGAGAAGACAGAGTCTGCTCCAAGAGATCTCAGCTCGCCTCTCATGTGGTGTCAAAGCAGAGCCAGGACACATGCCATGTCTCATTTCAGGGAGGGAGAGAGGGGGGAAGAGGAGGAAAGAGAGAGAGAGAGGGGGGGGGGGGGGGGTGAGAGAGAAACAAGCTGCCACTCATCTATAGCCAAGAGAAAGGAGGCCATCAAAAAGAGACACTTAAAAGACATCCCTAAGCTTTATTTGCTGAGATCTGAGGTATGATTTGCTTCATCATCACCTTGGAGCCTATGTTTAAGAGGCACCAACAGCACCAATGAGCAGGACAGGAACCCAATAAAGGGAAGAAGAGATGAGCTAACTCACGATCTGGGGGTTCTGGAGTAAATCTGCCCTGACAGATAATGGGAGAGTTACTGGGTGTGCACACCTCTGGGGTGGAGAATTTTCCATCTCTTCAAAGGGACAGAATGAGTGAAATAGCAAGGGAAAGAGTGAAAGAGAGGGAGTGCGAAGCCTCAGGAGAACTGTTGGCAGGAGCCCAGATTATTAATGTGTGACTATTAAAAAGCTGCCAAAGTAGGGACTGTCGTGAACATAAATAAAAAACACACTGACAGGTCATAAAATATCAGAATGGAAAAGAGAGAGAATGTGTGTGTGTGTGTGTGTGTGTGTGTGCGTGTGTGTGTGCGTGCGTGTGTGTGTGTGTGTGTGAGTAAGTGACTGAGTGAGTAAGTGAGAATGAGAGAGAGAGAGAGAGAGTGCGTGTGCACTGGGCCATTCTTCAAACGAAAACAGCAAAACCCAGAGCTTTTGACGGTCAGCATTCCACTGAATGTTTCTGTTCATAACAGACGGATAGAGCAGCAGTATATCTGAGAGCCTGATTAATGACAAAGTCTCTCTGGACACTGGAACCCACTCACACTAGAGGCAGTCATGCCTTCACACACACACGCATGCACGCACACACGCATGCACGCACACACGCACGCACGCACGCACGCACACACAAACACACACACACACATACAAACACCACGGGGAAGCCTCTTGGTGGCGCTGAAACGACCAAGGCAATATAATAATTGTATGTGTGTGTGTGTGCATGTAGCGTTGTAATATTCCCCTTAATTTGATCCAAACAACCTCTTTTGAACCGCACATCCTATCATCACTTATATCCCATTTGAGGGAATGATCACTGGCTCTGCCTTCAACCCCTCTACTGGACTCTAGTGAATGACAACAATGCTGCTCCTCAAGGTGACATCTGTTTAGCTGTGACCTCTGTCACCTCTGGGTTAAAAGCTAAGTATGGTGTGATCCTGTGGGGCAAAGGGGGCTCAGAAAAGCTATGACCACCCCAGAGCCTACAGGACACACATGCACACACACGCACACACACGCACGCACGCACACACACCATCAGTAAATCCAAAGTGCCATGCCCCTGCCTCCCGTTAGCATGGTGTTGAATTCAACCACTACACCGAACCCTGCCCTCCATGACTACCCACAGATGTCTGCTCCCAGGGTCACCACTAATCACCAACCCACCCCTTATCCCCCTACTAACCCCACCCTTTCCAACCCAGCCACCCCCCTTCTTAGTCTCACCCAGCAGAAAACAGCTAATTCCATCAGTCACAGTCACAGTTCTATCCCATCACCTCCCTCCCCTGTATCCCACCTGCACACCTGGATAGCCAGATTAATGGGAAAAACACACATGGGAAATGTTTGCTTTCCATTTCTCCTTTGACCGAAAAAAGACGGCGCCAACACCACATGACTGAGAAATGCATACCACGCCACTTGTTTTGAAGTGAGTGTGCGTGGGACAAAGGGAGGAATGCACTTTCCCATTGAAGAGGGGAACCTAAAGTATTCCTCTCATTGTTCTCCTCCTACAATACCAGGCTCTCTGAAAGGTGCTCTGTGATAAAGGCCTGGTCCTTTCCTCCCTAATCCTCCAGTTACAGAGTCCCTGAGGTAGAGTCAGCCCCCCTGGTACATTGTCTTTGATACCCTGGCCTACAGCTCTGCCTGTGTGTATGGACTCTCCCCGTGACCAGCAGGTGAACTCACCAGGGATGTTCCCCCATGTCTAAGTTACACTACTAGCCTTCCACCCTACCTTAAAGGGCTGTACTGCCAGGCAGGCAGGTATGAAGTGACACGAAAAGCCCCTGGCTCCAAAGTGAAACGCGGCTCTATTATTTTTTCTTAAATCTGTAATTAAATAAAGCAATAAAGCAACCAGAGGATTTTGCTGTCTTTTCATTGTGACTAGCTATGTTTATTCACCACTTCATGCAGCCTGAGGGCTGAGGGCTGGGCCAGGTCCACAGGAGGGTGAATGGAGGAGGCTTATACCTTGTTTGGATGCGGCGATTAAAGCAGCTTTCGTCCATTCTCTGTGTGAGCCGCGTGTCTCTGGGAACCTGGGCTACAGAACAAACGACTGAACTGTACTCCCATGTTCCACTGGAGGGCTGCTACAGTATCAGTACAGCACATCGTGGAACCCCTTCTGAAGCACACATAAAAAACACATAGTCCAAATCAATACCTAGTGACTGAGCGTAGTAGGGCCTCGGTGACATTGCTGCTGTTCCGCCTGCTAATATCCGTTGGCCTGTTCCCACGGGAATGCACTCTCCAGGCTCAGTGACGACAACGGAAGACTTATCACTCTGCATGCCTGGCCTTGGACTTCAAACACAGCAGATGCTCCACGGAAATCAGCAACAACTGGCTCCTGATTTTCAGCGATGAGCGTTCTGTCACACCAGAGCCCCTCTGTATCCCTGGCATCTGTTCCCTATCGCCGTATCACCCACATAGGACATAGCACACACTTTAGTTTAGAGATGCACTCTAAATGGTATTTAATTGCAACACAATGGACATATATGACCAATTGGACATCGTTCCTGATCAGCTTGCCACAGGACAGTGGTGCCTCAGGCTTTGAGACAAGGGAACTTGACCCAGGTGACTGTTAATAGAATTCTCCTCGCCCTGCCAACTCGTCAGGAGTCTCCTTTCATGTCATATGAGGTTGCCCCCTTTTGTCCCCAGACCTTAACCACCCTCTCCTCCCCTGTACACACACACACACTCTCTCACTCTCACTCTCACTCTCACTCATACACACACACACACACACACACACACACACACACACACACACACACACACACACACACACACACACACACACACACACAAACTCTCCCTCTCAGTCCCACATTCACTAGAGAAAATCTAAACAAGAGATGCCAGCCGGTATGATTTGGAATGGAAATGGTATGGAAATCAACAATATAGCTAGACATTGACATGTTATTGCATTGTGAAAATAAGTCAAACACACATGAATTAATTAACTTCAGATATTCCTCCAAAAACGACAGCGTCAAGAGAAACAGTTGAGTACGTTCCAACAGCAGCAGTGAGGCAGAGGGTCATACTAGTGAAGTGGGACCTCCCCCCGGCCAGCCCGTCAGTGTCTAGGGCAGTGTCCAGGTGAGGTCTGACAGAGCAAAACCACTGGAGAGTGACCTCAGTCGCAACCCTACAGGCCATGGCCTACTCCTCTTTCCTCCACATTGTTTCAATACTTCTTTTGGCACTGTGGAGTCGCTCTCTCTGGAGGAGAGACTGCAGCTAATGTTGGCAGGGCGTGTGTGCGGTGTGTGTTGTGTGTGTGTTGTGAGTGTGTGTGCAGTGTGCATGGTGGTGGAGGGTGGGAGGCCCTACAAAGGTTCCCATTGTTTTGCTTTATCAAAAGCCCTGTGAGCGTGGCCCGCGCTTCCCTGATAATATCAGCCCGTAAACGTTACGGAAGGAACGGGAGCGACAGAGGGCACTGGATCGGGAAAATACCTCCACTGCTGCAGCCTGATGCCTGTCTCAAAAACAAATGAAGACAACTGGTCACAGCCTTTGGAGAATAACGGATGTAATCGATAATGAGTAATCAAACATCTACTAAAGGTGAAATTAAACTACATATGAGAATAAAACCTCAAGCTGCCTGACTGAAGTAAGAGCTGGACACAGGTCTTTACAAAGTACTCTCTTATGACAATGTGGGCATCCAGCTTTGAAATGTTAACTTTAGAAACAAAGGAAATGAGACAGAAAAGGCATACTGTTCCATTTGGGTATTAATGGTAAAAGTGGCCATAAACCTACACACTTCATAAAGCAGGTAGGTATGAGGAGAGCAGAAGAGAGATCGAAGGCAAAGCTACAGAGAGGCGGTTATACATTAATCCTGCTGTTACACACAGTCTACACAGAGAAAGGATGGCATGCGTTGCCTAAGGTGAAAAAAGTTTTGGCAAAACAGTTTCTCAACTGTTTCAGGTAAGAGCAGGGGAGACACACACGTCAATGCACAGTGCACACAGAGTTAGTTTACTATTTTCATACTGACGTACACTTTATTGAGGTACACAGTGGTACTATTAAAGTGGTACTGTTAACTAACAGTATTAGTTAACACAAATAAAAGCTCAGTCTAAGAGACAAACTCCACATTTGTGTCACAAACGGCACCACATAGGCTACTCCTTGAGTAGAGAAAACAGAGGGAAAGGCCAACACATGGTTTTCCATCCTTTCCTATATAGGTGTATGAAAAGCCCAACCACAGATCTGTGGTTGGAATGTTTTTTCCTCTTTGTTTTTCAATATGCTTCAAAGATTTTAAAAGGGAACTTAAGGTGCATAAAAGGGTTCTGGCGGGAGCTGCAGGGGCCCTGGTACGGTACATCCCAGGCAGGGGCAGACACACACAGGCATCTGGAAGAGAGCTGAGAGGGAGGCCAGGTGCTGCTCTGGCCTACTGGAGGCCAAGGGATGTAGACAGGCTACTAGTCTGGGGTCAACCCACACCCATTCCCATACACACACACACACACACACACACACACACACACACACACACACACACACACACACACACACACACACACACACACACACACACACACACACACAGGGGTAGTGCAGGCAAGTACTGTATGGTAACAGTCTGGTCAACAGTCTGGTCCCTGTTAGACTAGTGTAGACTACAAAGGTAGGAAATGTTACCTTTCTCCATTGGAGGAGAGATTTTGATGTAACATACATTATACACACACATTACACATGTGCATTTACCATGAAATGGCGTTGTAAGAAGGCACTGAAAATCAATCAGTTTCTAAATCAAGTCAACAAAAAGGTCCATCAATAAACAAGGATTTCTATCTAGAGATTCCACCTAATGGATCTTATTCAGTCATCAAAGCCAGTCCAGAAGTCTGCTCACATTGAAACATTAATTCTGAGAAGTCCATTGTGTACCTGCTGCTTTTTGCATTTACCCTCAAAGCTCAAATTGTCCCATTTTCCAGATGTTCTGCAGTTTTCTCTCTTAATTCCGCTCCCCTGAGTTCTAGACATTTGACTTTGCTACTGAGGGAAAAGAGGCCAAAAGCAGGCCACGCGTTTCCAGCCCCCCACTCATGGTAAAAAACCCTGGGCAGGAACAGCCTGAGGTCAGTGTCACCGCCCCCCCTCTGACTATCAGAGGAGAAGAAGACAAAAACACTGTCGAGAGGGCCTTGATTTATTCCTCCCTTCGCGGATTTCCCCTGTTTTCTAGCACTTCCTGTCACTTGGGCTACTTTTCCTGTACCTCCCTGAGAGCACAGTAAGTAGCATGGGCACACACACACACACACACACACACACACACACACACACACACACACACTTCAGTATGCTGTTTAAACACAAGTAGAAGGAAACAGGATTACAATACAATTGAGCCAAATAGCTAAACTAAGAAGAGGGGAATAAATAAGAAACACATTCTATGGGAGCTAACAAGTCCAGACATGGGTGGAAGCCCCAATCATTCTAAGAGCTTTGAGCTGTGTATTATTCCTGGTACTTCATAAACAGAGTTTTGTGGATCAGTCGTCTGCCGGTTGAGAAGGGAGGCAGCTTTATGGTTTAGCTCAGGGACATTATCACCGTTCATCCATACAGCTCCACTGTGTCTACAAGGTGCAAGTTTCATTCATTACAAATAGAACCCCCATTGAATGTTTAGACTAGGCCTAGTGGTTGTTTTGGATATTTGCTGGGAATTCTTTTCAAGAGTTTAGCATTGTTCAAGGACTAAAGCCTGGGAGTCTATCATCAGTGTTGCTTGAGGAGCATGTTGGGAAAAGCATGTCGTAGTGAAAACACTTAAGCAGTAGAGAAATCCTGATTCAGACATTTGCATAAAGAGAACTGTTTCCAAATGCAAACAAGGATAAAGCTGCACATGAGCACAGGGATGTGAAACTGGGTCATAGATGGCCTTTAACCATCGGTGTACCAGGAGAGGGCGATGGCACACCCATATCAAACCCCCGTCCTACCTCTTACAAGAAGGCGAAATCTTGGGAAATACGATGAAGGGAACAACACAGCCCAATGAATGTATGCCATTTCCCCAATGTGGTTAAAAAAGTGTCTGCTTTGTCACAAATAGATGTTTACTACACCAGAGCCCATCCTTAAGAGATACAGTTTGATTATAATGAAACGTTTGGCATATCCTCAACTCTGGCCTTGAAAGCTTTTCAAAGAATTGTGAAATCCAAGCAGTAAAAAAAAAAAAAGGTTAGACGACATTTGAGTGAAGAGTCACCACAAATCAGGAAAGGAATCTGGCACATCCCTCGAGTGCACGATGTCGCCAGGGATAGGAACCTCGGAAAACCAAAATAAAAACAAAGGACAACAATGAAATCTTATCCCCCAAGGTTTGAGCTTCACTTTGTTTGCTTAAAAGTCTATTCTGAGCCGTGTGGTGCAACGTGAGGCCTCTGTGGCTGTCTGTGTATCTATAGATCTGTGTGGGACTGCTATAGAAAGGCTACACTGTAAACAAGTTGATCTAAAACATGAGACAGATGTGTTGTCCAAACCTGGACCAGTACGCACATCTAGAACATTTCATTCATATTCTTTTAAAACCATACTGTAAACTCTTCAGCAGATGCTAAATCCCACATAAGTCTGCCAAAGCCGAAAGCTTTGAATCTCACAAAGGAAACAAGGATGCAGGTGGCTGGAGTACAGTTTATAGCAACACATACTTTCCAGACTACCAAAACAGCATGAAAGATTTCCCCCTGATCTCAAAGCGTATCTGCTATGACTGAGATAGTTCTCGGCAGCAACAGCTTTTGTTCAAGGGCATGACCATGTTGTGTTTACCGGACAACACAGTGTTGCCATTAAGGCTTTAAAGTTGTTTAGAGTCAGTCTGGAGTGACACAGTTCAGGTTCTATAGTAGGGTCAGCAGCAGACTGGGGAAATGTGGGGATATTTCTTTAAACACTTAAAACTAAAGAAAAGTATAGTGAACTAATGACAAAGAGAGCAGAGCCGGAAGAAAACATCCTCACCATCACTTATTACCCATTTTACCAGTTTAAAGCATAACTATCAAATCCAAAAGTCTGTTCACCACAACTTTTAGCCTATCGTTTGAGAAAACAATGCCTGCTATGGCACTGTAGCACAACAGGGATGTGGGTCACCTCTGTTTTAGTCCTACACATCTAACATGGCCTCATGGGTTGAGCCTCTGCTGCTACCGCTGCATCTGTCCTGGCCAGGCAGAGACGGGGAACAGCAACTGTCTGGTCCTGCTGGCCAGAGGAACAGGGTACGGGGTACAGCCAGTGACAGCTGGAGCCTCAGAACCTCACATCCAGCGCCAGGAACCAGGGGCTCACTGCCACAGCCACATAACATAACACCCTCCCCCGCCCCCACCTCAGCCCCTCTCGCTGAGAGCATCCTCTCAATCACATTTAACTCTTGCCAACATTCTACTACCCCCCCTTCCCTCAAGTATGGATCTTAAAGCACCATAGATCTAAGAGTGGATGTTGTGCCAAAAAGGAGGGCAAAAATGTTTAGCTTGGCTGGCTTTCAGGGTTCTAGATAAATGACAGAGCGCACAAACAAAAACAACATCAAACTTTTAGATGTGTCCATCCATTGTATGACACACAGGCAGATGCAGACTATAGAGCATCTCGGGGGACTGTGAAAGCAGACATGGTGTGTGTGTGTGTGTGTGTGTGGGGGGGGGGGGGGGGCGGGGTGTGTGTGTGTGTGATCCTACCTTCTTGAGCAGCGACTGACACTTATGCACCTTGCTCTCGGGGCTCTCCAGCTTGACGATGGTGATGAAGTCGCTCTCCTGAGGCTCATCCTCACTGGCATTGCACAGGGACAGAGGGTGGGACTGGAGAGAAGAGACAGAAAGGTCAGTCATGTTGGTCAGCTTTGATTCCATACAGTATCTCCACCAAACATAACAGACATGATTCAACATTGACTGTTATACAAGACACATAGTTTTATGCACTTTTATGGTTGAGCATAGTAATGCAACTATGTGATTTACTAACAGAACGAGAATGATGAAAGTAAAATGAGTAAGTCGACAAAATAACCAACATAAATAATGCTACTTGGAGTGTTATGCTCATTCAACAGAAAACAGAGCTAACTGTGGAGTGAATCTAGTCTACTGCTCACTATAATGATGGTGTATGGTTGATATACTGCAATTCTTCACCATGTGGGCGCACATTTGACGAATAGTCACCTCATCAAAAACTACAAAAAGAAATCTGTGGAGAAAAGGCCCTAACTAGAAGAGCTCTCCCACTTTCCCTTTACACCACAGGGCTCATGTACTATAATACACACAGAACAGTGGGCTGTAAAAATTTACCACCTTGGACATGTGATGACAACAGCAGGCAGGCAATGCTGGTGCTAAGGCCTTAAATGCCCTCTCTGTCTAGTCACAGAGAACAGGGAGGTGCCTGGGAGGACTGGTGTATATATAGCTATAGAGAAGGACTTCAGTACACAATCATTTATATGGAAAGATGGAGAGAGTGATGTTCACCCCCATTCAAAGACTTAAGCACTAGGGAAATAAGAGATAGTCTCTGGTTGGAACATTTGATCCCATCCGAAAAGCTAAAAAGGCTGTATTTAAGAGCTCTAGAGGATAGCAGCCATATTCGTCAGTCATACCGTCACAAGCTAGCGTCGCACGACAACCAAACAGAGAGACTGGGGAGGGACAGACCACTCTTACGACACAACCACACAACACTACACACCATAACATCAACAGGGCATGAGAGCATCAATGTCACTGCGTGAGAGAAGGGCCATAGATTAGACCTCATTACTGCTCGTACTATAAGTCATCCAGTGGCACCAGTTCACTCCTCCAGCTCATACCCCACGAGGTGTTCCCACCCTGCCCTGTCCCGGTCCTGCCCCACCCCATACCATCCCACCCCACCCCAACCGCCCCGCGGGCCTCTTCATGTGGCCGTGGGCTGAGGTCATGGGACTCCCCCTGATCTCACCCAGCGGAAATCTCTAAATTAAAAAGACCCAGGGGTGACATCAACAGCTGGCACCTCGGCTGAGGAGAGGGGACTGACGTCATGTGTCACAGAGGGCTGGTGCAAATCCGTCAGGGAGAGGGAGAGAAGCGGAGGGAGGAGAGAGAAAGAAAAACATCTCCAGTCAACATCCTCACGTATGGGTGGGGTTCCAGTTTATGATGGAGGCCACTGCACACGTGCCACGAATGATTAATAGAATACTATGGACTATGGAGTGTTGGCAATGCAACTGAGGGAAAACAACATTGATGATTAAAGAACCACTCCATACTCTCGTGCCAAGAAGTCTGCTCAAGGGTTAGACTTGCTTTCCAAACAACTGTTGGCCTTCGATGTAGATGCTATGTCCCCTAATCAAAACAAAAACAAAACCTACTCTGAGGGTCACATGTTACTGCTTTTCCAGAGAGAACATTTTATATGTATTTACAGAGACAGGGAAAGATGTTATTGTTAAAAGGGGACAGTGTGCACTCACATTGCACAGCTGGACACACACACACACACACACACACACACACACACACACACTTCTCATGCAAACAAACCCTTCCAGTCCCGAAAGCTCTAGAGACAGAGGTAGAGGGAGTCCTCCCACTAAGAAAAATGTACAGTAGGTAGCGTTAAAATTATAAAGCTACAATGTACAGTGCCCTGCATAAGTAATGGGACAGTGAAGTATGTATCCACAGGAACTGGATCACTTGTCTTCGTTGATGATGTACAGTAACTGCTGATGGCAGCAGCAGGATGAATTCTGAAGTGTACATCTTATTGGTCCAAGTCTCCAAACTCATTGGACGGCACTTCATCATACAGCAGGACAATGACCCAAAACATACTGCCATAGCAACGAGGGAATTTTTCAGGGCCAAAAAGTGAAAAGCTGTTGACTAGCCAAGACAATCTCCAGATGTAAATCCTATTAAACATGCATTTAACTTGCTGAAGAGGAGACTTAAGGCAAAACGTCCTCAAACAAACAACAACTGAAGATGGTTGCAGGCCTGTCAGAGCATCACCAGAGAAGATACTCAGTGTCTGGTTGGGTCAATGGGTCGCACACTTCGTGCAGTTATTGCGTGCAAAGGATTGTACCAAATACTAAACATGAGTGCTTAATTTGGACATTTGATAAATCTGTCCCATCTCTTTTGGTGGTCTAACAATTTCAAATCCAAACTTTTGGAGTGTAGAGCCAAAAGAAGAAAAAAGCTAGCTAATACTATCATGCAAAGTGTGTTTAGACTATAGCTGCTGTCCTGGGCCCAGTGTGAGAGGCCCATCCAGTAGGCCCAGTGTGAGAGGCCCATCCAGTAGGCCCAGTGTGAGAGGCCCATCCAGTAGGCCCAGTGTGAGAGGCCCATCCAGTAGGCCCAGTGTAGCTGGCGGGGAGGGAGTGTGAACCCCTGGCCTGCACGCTACGCTGGCAGCTGCTTTACCAATCCACATTTACTAGCCCCAAATTAGAGGCCAACAGCGGAACTTGGCCTTTAACAAAGAAAAAGGAAGTAAAAAATAAAAAGATAATGACACTACTACTACCACTGTCGCCATCACCACGCCCCATCATACTACAGGTTTAGGGGTAAATGTATAGAAAAAACCCCTATTCAGTCTTACAATCAGGTTTTACTCTACTCTTCTCCTTTTACTGCATCAAGTGATCATTGTCTACACTGTCTTTTTGTGACACTAGCAACACCTACAGTAGCCATGTGCAAGTTGAGACATTACAAACAGGTTAAGATGCTAGATCTTATCATGCATTCTGAGAGAGAAAGTGAGTCTTTGGCTACTGAATTCAGTATCCTCTGATCTGCTTCTCTGACAGGCAGAGGCAATGAAGATTGTAACCTCCTGTTTGTGACAGTGTCTATGTTTTTTGCATCGCTTACAATACTAGGCATTATCTTCTTTTTTAGATATGCCTGCTCCACTTACAATCAAATGACTGTGAACATTGTCCATATGCCACTATTTGTAATGTCTGCCAGTTAGCAGCAGACTGGTGCTTGGCTATAAACAGCAGCATAGACAGACTGAAACGTCTTCATTTGGTTTTTGTACGGGCCTGAGAAAAAGGGGCCTGGGAACCAAAATCACTGAGTCTCCATTTCACAAGGACTAGAAACCGCAGGGTGCACAAACAGTTGCCTGGTCTGTTAACAATGGTCACTCCTCCATCTATATCTATTTAAAAGCGGAGGGAGATGTCCTTCCATTCCTTTGTAGCCACGATTAAAGACATTCCTCTCCAGCTCAATCAAAGTCTGCCCAAAAATACTACAAGGCAAGAATCTAACAGCCTTGAAAACAAACAGATGAACAGAAAAAAGGGAAAATAAATAGTAGCTGTGGTGAGAAGTCAATAATTTTTTCCCCTCTTTGCCCTGTGGGTCTTCTTTTTTCATCTGCCAATAATCGGCGAGAGAGCTTTCTTGTTCAGCTCCTGCCAGGAAGGAGCTGAGCCTCGGCAGTTATGTCAGTGTGTGTTAGAGGGGGGAACCAAAAGGAGCTGAGCCTCGGCAGTTATGTCAGTGTGTGTTAGAGGGGGGAACCAAAAGGAGCTTGCACCTCTCATCAGCCTCTACCCTTCAGTTTACATCCACTCAACTCTCAGGGGTTTTAAAGACCCACATGTATGCTTGGTGAAATATTACACAAAATATTAAAATGTCATAAGTAAGCTTATAAGTTAAATTGGAGATGAAGGAAATATATCACTGTTGGGGGGGGGGGGGTAATAATAAGCCTTTTAAGCTATAACCCTCAGGGCTAGAAAGCCTGCCAAGCTAATGTACATCAAGGAAGAATTCTATTAACCCAGCCCCCAGCGCACAGACACACACATTCACTTCCATCCTCCTCCTGTTCCAGCACCAGCAAAGTATGTGGCCGCTGACCCGGTGTGTGTCCCAGTTTCCAGTGGAGCCAGTCAACAGAATGCCTCTGCCTCTCGCAGCTGGGCTCCTCAATCAGACAGACGCACTCTCCCTCTCTGAGCTTGGTCCAAACAGGCCCGGGCCAGACTCCACCATCAAACACACACCTGGGCCTTTCTGGCACACACACACACACACACACACACACACACACACACACACACACAGACGCGCACACACAGACGCGCACACACACACACACACACACACACACACACACACACACACTCACACAGACACGCACACAAACGCGCACGCGCACACACACACACACACACACACACACACACACACACACACACACACACACACACACACAGACACACACACGCACACGCACACAAACACCGGAGGCTGGATTAAAGGGTCAGAGTCTTCCACGAGGCCTGGATAAGGGAGGAAAGCAGAGAGGAGTAGGGAGTTGCAGAGGGTCGGTCTGGGGTTGGCCGGTCTCAGTGTCCGCTCTCTCACGGCTCTCAGGACCGGTTTGGCTCACGGACTAAAGCTTAGGGAGTCTGAGGTGATTAGACAAGTTCAAACACCAACACTTCCTCTGAACTGCCTGAACTTCCTGTACTCGTCAAAGCTCTGTGTCAACAGTGGTGCTGGGGAACAGATGAGTTAGCCTCCTGCTCAAACATGGCTGCCTATCATTAGAGTGTAAGTGTGTATGTAAGTGAGTGAGCAAGCGCATAGGTATGTCTTTGAGTGTGCAAGAAGTGTGTGTGTGTGTGTGTGTGTGTCCATCCCTAGGAGGGTTCAGTGAGCAGCCCCTTGCATGTGAGCAGTGTGCCTGTAGGGGTAGTAACCCAACACTGCACTGGGTGCAGGAGTGCAGCTCAACCTCAGGGTTAGTTCAGGGGGGCACTCAGGGGTGGGGGGCAATCCCTTTCCAAATGTCAGACCCCTCGATGGACCAATCACCCTGGCTCCTACAACACATGTCTAGGAAAATCTCAATATTCAATTTTATCATTATGAATTAAAACTATACAAAAATGTATGCACTCACTGTACTGTAAGTCCCTTTGGATAAAAGTGTCTGCTAAATTATAATATATTTATATATATACTGTAAGTAAACGCCAATATGCTTCAAAATGAGACCAAAGAACAGCTAATTCTCCTTTTGATTTATAATGAATGATTGCTGCAACCTAAAGTCCAACCATAACAATTTCCCTGGGTTAACACACAATCAGAACTCTCATATATACATCAATGGGTATATTGAAGCCAGGGAGTTGGATGAAAGTGCAGTTTTCTACAGAAGCATCTGGAAAAGTGGGTCTTGTAGCCCGCTCCTCTCCTTACAAATGCAAAGAAACAGGAGGCATTACCGCTTTAGTCCTGTCAAAGCAAGAGGCGCGTCAGATTTCCCCCAGCTTTATTGACAGTGTCAGCCCCAGATCCAGTAACCGTTACCGCAGAGAATGACTCGGGGGAAACATGATACCATAATGAGGCCAGAATAATTACCGTCAGCCCTGAATCGGCCAGGGTGCTTTCTTAAAGTACGAGTGTTACCCCGACTCCTGGATGAATAAAGGCCAGCCAGTCAGACTGTCTCTGCTTTAAGAAAGGGATTAGAATAAAAAAGAAACCTTTTTCATTCTAATCAGAAAATGGGGTCAGAAACTAAAGCAGAGGAGAGAACTTGAACGTAAACTATCATGTGTTGGTACATATTGATATAAACTCTGCTCCAAAAAACACTTTCTCCAAACAAGGCTTAACGTCTGCATGTACTGATGGGTGAGGTGAGGCCAGTAACATGAACATGACTTGATTGTAGAGTAAACAATACTCTGTTGTCTTTGGTAAGACACATAACTCTACTTCTGTTTTGAGGCCATTGCAAAGGAGCGGCACCTGCACCTGAAAGGCCTAACCTCCCCAGCAGCACTATGAGGTCCCATTGCACAGTTACAGCAACGGAGCAGAGAGGCAGAAGCAGTTGCACACCTAGGCCAGCAGGGTGCGCAGTGTTGCATGCACCCGCCACAGACTGGGCTCGACAGCAAGGGACTACCAGGACAGTCTCAGCACAGGGACACGCATTACTGCACCACTGACCTGCCTGCGTCCCCAACTAAAAGTGGGACAACACGCACACACACATAATCACACACCCACACAGAGACAGAAACATCACCACACTGGCCAGAGAGGGGTCAGAGAGACGCCCTATTGCTAAGTTTACACTTACACAGTGCTCCATTCTCCAAAAGAAAAGAGTTCCTAAGAGGGGGCCTTGAGATTCACAAACATGTTAGACACATAAGATACTATCAGATTACACACAGTCTGAGTCATTTAATTGGCAACACACAGCCAGCCTGACACCTCACCTGGCAAACCTCACATAAGCCTGCACACAGTAGCACATAGGGCCTACAAGAGCAATAAACTAAACCCATTGTAGTGAAGAGATGAAAGCAGAGTGACTTTCCCCACATGAGGGGCACATGCAGAATATTTCTTTTAACCCGCAACACATTCCTAAAACATCATCAATGTTTCCACACACTTCTCATCCATTGTGTGGCTGACCAACCAGGCTTGAGAGACACTGCAGGAACCGAAGGGGGTGCAGCTCAAAGGGCACAAGGATGTACTCTGCAGTATGAGCATACTGACAGTGTTACACACACAATTCCTTACCACTGACACAAGGTAAAAGACGAATGACACAGCAAAATTACCTCATCACATTTCTTCAGGCGCTTCATGTCCAGTGTCAACGCTTTCAATACAAGCCTAAGTGGGTCAGTCACATGCGCATCACCATGGAGACAGCTTGGAGACGGTGACCTGTGCCCTCCCCTCAGCTCTCCCACAGGTTCATTAACCGACCACCCCCCATCCCCACCCCTCTGTCTCCACACACACACACACACACACACACACACACACACACACACACACACACACACACACACACACACACACACACAAACACACACACACACACTAGATCCACTCTATCAGCCTCAGGGCCACACTATCCATTTCAAAGCTCTACAGTAGGTTAACATAAACACAGAGCTTCCCTGTCAACACAAGTCACAGGCTCAGTAACCCATGCGTCTGTTAGTGTTTCACTGATCCCTCTTTCCTAGACACAGGGGCCACATACACAAGTCTCCCAGGCTTCCTCTCTGCTGCCTCCTCTGTCCTGCCTGCCTGCTACTCCGCTGCCCTCTCAGGTTCCACACCAGCACTCCCAGTTAACCCTACTGGGACACTGTTTCAGTCTCTACAGTACTGTACAGTATGTACTGTACATCAGTGGATGGAGGAGGGGGCTGAACTCAACTATATCTGGGAGAGAGGGGGTCATTCAGGGCTTTTCTACATCATCCATCCATCCATCCAGAAATGCATGTTGGAAGAGGGTGGAGGAAGGAGAGGAGGCAGAGAGAGAGGGAGGGAGCAGTCAGAGAGGAGTCGGTACAGGCAAGACATATGGAAAACGTTGCTGCTCTGGGTGGATCTGAAGAACAGGCTGTCTGTAACCAGCCTTGCCTTTGGATCTCTCTTCATCTCCAGTGCTGTGCTGTGCCACCTCCTCTCCCCTAAAAAACTTAACCACTGGCCACATCACATCAGACGCCCATGTGCCAACGCACCAAGACCCAGCCTGCACTGCTCCGGGCCCAACCGTCTCTCTGGGGAGGAGAGGTACTTTATGACCCTAGCAACTGGTCCAGGGCCTGTGTTTTTGTTTGAGTCATTAGAGCTGAAGGTGGGACTCTAGTAATAGGATCTGACCCTGAAACAGCTGGTAGAGGTACTGTACTGGGTGTGTGCTGTCTCAGAAATCCAAACAAGCAGGGTGACTGCGTACAGTCAGCCTAAATAAAACTCCACGTAAAAATAACAAAGCGCCTTGCTCTAAAGACGGTCAGGCAGATGACACCAAGATGCGCTTCGCTTTAATGAGAGACAGGTGCGTTTTTTACACACGTCACATAAAATAAAATAAAATATGGGCTGTTGGGGGTGTTTTTAATACCCCTCTTTCATTTGGAGATGAAGTACTTACACAATACCCCCCCTCCCCCCCACACACACACCTTCCACCCAACTCCACAAACCCCACCCTTTACTTTTCCCTGCAATATGCTTATTTTCCAGATAGGTCAAAGTTCACATTGTGCGTTAGCGGGAAGCCTTTCCCCTCCTCCCCTCCCTCCTCCTCCCTCCTCCTCCTCCTCCCTCCTCCTCCCTCTGTATGCTCTAGCTCTCAGACTGTTCTTCCAGGCCCATAAAGCTCTAAACCCTAAACCTCTAAACCAGCTCAGAGACTGAAACTGAGCACCACTCTAAACTATTAGAAGAAAGTGACAAAACATACGTATTGTGTTGTGAAACCAAAACAAGTAGTGTACCTAAGCTACAGTACGCCAAAACACCCCAAGTGGTTCTTAAATCAGACATTTGTGTGGGAAGAGAGTGCTGTGAAAATACATTTAGGTTTTTTGATGCACTTAAAAGCAACATCCAAACACTAAGAATAGGTCTGAAACAAAACACTAAAACAAGCTTTGAAACAAATCATGTTCCACACTCTCTACACCAACATTTTGATTTAAGAACAAGCTGTGTCATTCATGTAATCAAATACCTTAAATTAACAATCAATGATAAAATGAGCGTTGAGAGGGAAAACATGTACAGCGTCATAATGATGATATTTGGAGCATAAAGAAATAACGATTAAATTAAAGTGAAAGAATCAGCAAAAATAGGGCTTGAACACTGATAAACTAATATTGCTGGTTCAAACCCACTGATTGTCTCTTATGTAGGTCCCTTCTCTATCTGCCACCATATTATAGTGTACCATATATATATATAATATACCATATTACCTTTGTAGTGGCTTGAAGTTACATTATGGAGAACTTTGCCCCTGGGGCTCTTTAGCCAAAAGTGTCTGCTAAATAGTCAGACATATTGCCCAGAAGTGATCTCATTGGTCGAAAAGGAGCACACCAAAGTATTATAGCCCTAAAACCATTAATTGTATGAC
>NC_139656.1:8379609-8554609 GCF_951799395.1 Argentina silus | reverse complement strand
CGTCTTTAGGGCCAGATTTATCGCCCGCGTTCTTGTTTTCTAATATTGCTGCTCACAGGGCTGGCCCATTGACTCTAGAAGCCCGTCACTCACAGACAGAGGGAGTTGGCACGTCGTCAATGATATGTCCCCTGTCTATCCTTCCGCTAGCTAGCTTGCACACATAAACAGCAGGCCGCAGCTGTGAGGCTCCAGCCAGGCTGCATTCAGACTTAGATACTCACTTGTCAACCTGCACATGATTGAGGCCCCTGTGGTTGCCCAAACCCCTGTGTACTCATATAAGATATTGTAGGCTTATTGTCAGAATTGACATTATTGAGATAAAAAAAAAAAGGCCAGCACTGCTGAAATCTAAATTGACATATTTCTGTCATGAGCTCATTGTGCAGGATATGTAATTTGAATACTATGGAATTCAAACCGACATATGGGTCCATGTATTGCAGCCCACGTCAGGGAAGATCCAAGGTGAGACCCCACTAGTAGAGACCAGCCCCATGCACACGGACAGCTCAGCCCATCCTCACAATAAAGGCCTGCTCCTGCAACCTGATCTCACATCCCCCTCTCAGTGTCACTCACCAGGATCACATTAGCTCCCTACACTTCCTCTGTGCTAGAGCTTCTGCCTCCGGCCCTCAGGGCAGCAGGACTACAGGCCTGGGCCCCTGTCTGTGTGTGTGTGTTGTGTGTGTGTGTGTGTGTGTGTGTGTGTGTGTGTGTGTGTGTGTGTGTGTGTGTGTGCGTGTGTGAGAGAGTGTGTGTGTGTGTGTGTACAGGGGAGAAGAGGGTGGTTAAGGTCTGGGGACAAAAGGGGGCAACCTCATATGACATGAAAGGAGACTCCTGACGAGTTGGCAGGGCGAGGAGAATTCTATTAACAGTCACCTGGGTCAAGTTCCCTTGTCTCAAAGCCTGAGGCACCACTGTCCTGTGGCAAGCTGATCAGGAACGATGTCCAATTGGTCAGATATGTCCATTGGGTCACAATTAAATACCATTAGAAAGTGCATCTCTAAACTAAAGGCAGAAATAGGCTCTGGCAATGTTGATGGAACTTCTAAACAGCTTTTACTGTCGCAGTGGGTGGGTTAGGGGGTTGGTTTGTGCCATTTTTCTTTCTTGGGGGGAGGGAGTCAGTATAAAGTGGAACCAGAAATTCCTGATCCATTTTTAAGTTGGAGCCTTTGTAGGCAAGCCAACACATCGCCTTGGTCTAGTGCACACACACCTGCACCGGGAGGGGGAAAATCTCTTAGATCAGTAGAACTTCACAGTCAACCACAGTAAATAACTGCAAAAATTAAACTCCTGGCCAAATGATAACGATTGAAGGAAAACACAGCATTCTTTCATTCTGTCCATTCAAGCTGTGCCACATGGGTGGGCCACAAATCAGCCCCAGCTTCATAGGCATTTCCCCCACAGGAACGAGGGCTATGTGGCACAGGCCACCACCACTGCTATAGAACAGGCCACAGTATCAGCTTCAACTGGAACACCAATGTTATCATCTCCTGTATCATTATAACCAAGGCTCATTCTGACCTCATTCATCACCTTGCAATTGTCACTTCCCTCCTTACTCCATCCAGCCCTTCTTATCATGACAAAATACTAGATACACAATTTATTTTAACACATCAAATGAACCCCCTTTGCAAGTTATGCTAACGTGTGACATCCTTTGTTGTGTTGAGAAACAACATTGCAGTCTTCTACTAATAAAATGTTTGAAACAACAGACAAGAGAAATAACATTGCAGCCCACATGTTTTATACCTCTACCCTGTTGCCTAGATAACTCCTATCCTGCTCCGACCTATGTCTCCTACTTTGTTCCCTTCCATGTCTCCTACCTTGTTCCCTTCCAGGTCTCCTACCCTGCTCCCGACCTTGCCTACCACCCTGCTCCCTACGTTGCTCTCTTCCCGGTATCCTACCCTGTTCCCTTCGAGGTCTCCTACTCCTTTTTCCAACCTTCTCTCCTACCACATCCCCTTCCATGTCTCCTACCCTGCTCCCTTCCATGTCTCCTACCCCATTCCCTTCATGGTACCATATTTAAAAAGCTGCTGAGGGAAATGCCCTGGGATGTTAGAGATAAGGGATATCAGCTCATAACAACTTCACTAAACAGTGAAGTCCTCTCATTTTCCCAAGGATTAATAAATTGATAAAAAAACAACCTCATGACTAAAGCCTGGAGAAATTACTTTCTCTGCTAGTTCCACCCCCCAGCACCAAGAGGACGACACAGCATCATGAATTTATGCTCATGGTCGCCGCCCAGTAGAATTCAAATACATTTTTAATGAATTGGTGAGTCCGGTCTATTATCTCTGATCTATACGTCACGTTTCTTTGTCACTGTGTGTGCGGAAGGACAACTGTGTAACTGTCGGGACTGTGGAGGTGCATGCAGTGTCGCCTTGAGGATAATCATTGAATTACAGGTTAATAATGTGACAGGTCAGGTAGTCAAGAATTTGTCAGGGCCCTACTCATGACAATGTATTCTATGTGTTGTGCACTACTTGTGAATGCAAGCGCAATACAGCTACCTACAGCTTATGGTTGCTCTAGTCTACCCAGATTTGCTCATTCTCTGTGGATTATTTGAGGAATAGCACACACGCATGCCTATAGGTAGGTCTCCTTAAGTGAACTGATGAGTAGGTAGTTTATACAGTATAATACCTCTGAAAGCCATCACAGCCCAGGCTAGAGGTGTGTTACCTTCATATGTTGTGGTATCAGTCTTAAAACAAAAACCAATGAAAAGCCTAGACATATCGATGATTCTCTACATAAGAGACAATGTTTAGTCATCTTAAAACCCCGCCAGACTCCTGTTCCTGTGACATCAGAAAAGTCTTTGTTGAATCATTCCGGTAGCACAGTGGTTTATTGTTCCAGCGGGTGCACCCTCAGAGACTAGCGATAGGAACAGTGGTATCTCTGCCACTCTGTGATTCTTGGCACACAGACAGGCTTTGAAATTCTCAGAGGTGCAAGAGAGACATGTTATTCAAAAGGTTAGGAAAACAGTCAAATGCAATAAGCTGTAGACTTCAACTGTCCTGCATCCATAACCAGCTTTATTAAACAATTTGTTGGCAGCCTTTTTTGCGGACAGCCTTTTTGTTTATGAACAACACTAGTGGTTGAAATATAAAAAGAATGTAAACAAACATTTGTTTAAGTTTTGGAAACCAGTATGGATAGGTGCAAGGGAATTGGATACACTTAAGAGTCAATATTCCACTGTAAAAATTAGATTGGGTGCCAACTATGAACAAGCACAGCTCATACCACCCACTCCACTTGCAGCTAGCAGGCTAGATGTGAAATTTCCTGGAAGAGCAGCAATGACTCTTGGCCACAGAGCTGCAAGCCCCACTCTTGACAGTATTACTCAACTCTGCTTAGCCTGGGGCTGCCTTTCATGTGGCGGCCATCTTTGAATCAGGGTTTAACAGGTCGTTCTTCCCTCAAAAGTGGCCGACTGAGAGTGACGAGGCATTGAGTCACCTTCCTGTCCCAGCTCTCAATCAGCCTTTCCTCCTATCCTCCCTCCTTCTCTCACTGATGAACATTGAGATCTGAGATACAGTACAAAAAAGGAGAAAAATAATCGATGCTGAGAAATGTATTCCCATCAGGTTATTCTGTGGGACCTCACAGGAGAACACCACACTAGTAAGGGTACAGTACTATCAACTTTTATTGTTCCGGTACTATCTAATAATGTACATATTTACTGATTACTAATATGCCTGCTCTGTCCAAGAACCAGATATTTCATATCAAACATTGGCTAGACATGAGAGGAGCTGTGGGAGGTGTTTTATCTTGAAGCAGAGGTAGGCGGTGTGTGTGTCTTCTTGGAACCACAACAGCTGGCTAGACCTAGTTCCCTGTTGGCGGTTCACACACACACACACACACACACACACACACACACACACACACACACACACACACACACACACACACACACACACACACACACAGAACAATATCTTGCAAGTTGCTTGGCTTTTTTCTTTGGGAGGCCTGCAGTTTGCAGGCCACATACTGTTAGGTAGTGCACATGTCCAAGGCTGCCAAAAATCATTATTACTACCTGACACTTGAAGCCAAAGCCATTAATAAGTGTGACATGGGGCTGGTATTTTAACAGTTTTGTTGAAAAGCCTTCCTCTATGTAAAGATGAAATGAGAAGTGTACTTCTAATATGGTCACCTCTCCTTGGCCTTCATCAACAACAACAATGTCAGGTGTATTTGGCACATTAGATCCTGATTCTCACTGAACCAACTTGCCATAACATGGGAATTCTTATGAATTTTAACGGTTGATGGTGATGCCTATCTAACTTCACTAGCAATTAGGTTGACAATGTGGTCATGCCTGGAAATGTATGCATGGCAGCCATTAGTGATATGTGCCACTGACTCCATTTGATGATGTACATTGGGGTGAAAAATACAAAAAGACTTGTGACTCGCAGAATACCAGAGAGCGAGGTTATATTTAGTTGGCACACACACACACACACACACACACACACACACACACACACACACACACACACACACACACACACACACACACACGCATGCACGCACGCACAGTTTAAGTAACTTAGAGTACATATTTTGTGTGTATATGACTGATGTTAGTCCTGACTGTATAAAGTAAGTTCATGTCTGTCTCATTATAAGGGAGCTCTGAGACGAGGCAGCTCTAACAAGGAGACGTGACTGTCGCCGCAGGACAGATGGATGGGGTGGGAGATCAGGGAAAGAGGGAAGGAGGGAGGGAGGGAGGGAGGGAAGGGGTGGAGTCTCGACATGCAGCCCCTCTGGGGAGACTGGCAAGGATGTCCAAAGCATTTCCTCCTTCCCCCAGTCAAAAAGAACATGTTGCAAAGGTAAAGATAGACAGGGAGAAATTATTCTCAAAGCCATATTGATGAAATACCTCCAGGAGGAAAAAACACAAATACTAGTGGTTATCTGTTAATTTACACAAATCAATAGGCTGAAAGCGATTAATGCAGTGTGGATTTATCCATTAAGCACGATACTGAGTGTGTGTGGTTGTAGGTGTGTGTGAAAAGTACAACTAAACTCTGCAGTGTGAGAAACTTAGACAGAGGTGTACTGTATTGGGGAACCTGCTACTGAAATTATGTCTTGGATCACAGCACAAAACAACAAACCACGAGATATGTACTCAGCCAGCAGATGGCTTGATACAAAACCAAAGTGAAAATGAAGATATTATCTCCATGGTAAAGCCCTTCGAAAAAAGGAAATATTTCACATAGTTAAGGTCGAATTCTGCAAAATAAACTACAAATCTCCAGAGGATTATAAAACCAACTGGCATGCAAACCCCTATCGTTTGAGAAGGAAGTGGAGCCTGCCCAGGGTGTTTTCCACATTACATGCAGCCCAATATCAAAGGAGATAGCAATTCCAGCTGCGCAGCTCTTCACTGCTACAGAGGAGCTCATCTGGAGGAGTCATCCTGCATCAGTGGCCACTCCCTCCTGCCACTACAGACCAGAGCACACACCGTACACACACAGGGATACAGACCGGACATACATAGTGATAGCTCATACACACTGTATACACACACCACCTCACACAGCGATACACGTATACATATACACTTTCCAGACACACACAGGGAAATACACTTCACACAAAAAAAACACATTCTCTCAAACCATTCAAAGATCCCTTCGGCTTATTCAACAACAGTCCGCAATCAGATCAGAAGGCCCCATTTGAAAACACCCTTCATTTAGTTCCTCTAGCAGGAAGGGGGACAGACGGAGGGAGGGAGGCAGAAGGCTATACATATCTATACATTCTTAATAAGAGCTGTCGTTTCCTTCAGAAGCTTAATTAGAGACTGAGGGTTGCACGCGATGGATCTGGCCCAAGGCACAGGTGAGAGCAGCAGCTTTGGTGTGGATCCACTCAAAGGCACGCCGTCTATCTCGCCCTTCAGGCCAATCAGGGTGAGGAGACGGGGGAGGAGGACGAGGTGGGAGAGAGAGGGGAGGAGGAGGAGGGGGGAAACAAGCCTTATAGACCCCAGACAAGAGGCAGGCCATGGTAAAGACACCGAGGACCATTGTGGAGCTAACACTCCAAATACTACCTCACTACTGAACCTACTGATAGACTACTACCTGGCATTAGACATGCACTACTGAGCTGCCCCAGGCTACAGGGCAAAGAGCATGTGCAGGAAAGAGTCCCCATACACAACAATTCCACGAGTCAATCAAGAAACCAAACTACACTGCCCAACACCGCACTAACAAAAACTAACTTAGCCTATGGTTATTAAAGCATTGCTTAGACTAAAGCATGTTTTAGGGAATGGCTTCCTCTCTTCAAAACAGCCTGCTGTATACAACATGTATGAGCAGCACACTAGATTGACTCTCTTCAGTCAATTTGCTAATCTCAGACTGATTATGATGAGAAAGACATGCCAACATGATTGATGGCATTTTAATGCCTGCCATGTTTGTTATCTGCCTAGCCAGATCCATAAACCTCCCAGGAAAATAACAACGCTTTTAATCAGAAAGGTAAACAATAATCCCTTTTCTAAACAACCCTATCTTGGAGCTTACAATTGCTTTTTGTCAAGTGTGGCTAAACGTCCACAAGGCATGTCCGTGGCCATCTCTGAACATAAAAAACAGACTGCTCCACAGAGAGTTCTCTCACACCCAAACCCCTGGGCAAGGGTTTTGTTGGCCACCACATGCCTCGATGTGCACAGAATATAGGAGGTGGTGTGAGGGGCACGTGAGTGGAGAAACATCTAGCAGCCTAATGCTCTGCATAATAAGGTGTTTTGACCACCAATGTTTGCAAATGTCACACAGTCATCTTTGCTCATTGGTGAACCCCTTCTCATTGGGTTTGCACATAAGCGAAGGTCAGAGCATATTCTTGTCGACAACAAATGTTAATGTGTTGTTTTCAGGCAACTGCCCAACAGACTCTCCAATACATTCCGCAATGCAATGTGACCCAATAAAATGCATCACTCATTCAATTTGTGTTCAATGTTCAAAGCATTTCCAATAAATGGTATTTGGTTACACATCCAACTCATTTCTCACCACTGTCCTCAAGTCTAAATCTCTCCATTCAAAAGAAGAGGTTCTGAATTCTGGATATCACTGTTGTCCACTCAAATCCCAGCTTGGTCGAGTCAGTTACTCAAATGAAAACTGCTGTGCTGTAAAAGCATGAGCCCGTGAGTCAGCCTCTCAGCCACAGGTTATTCACAAGGAAATTCCAGGCATTTCTGTACGGGACAAAGTTAGGTTAAAGATTAATTCTTTATTGGAGCTAAACGGTGCGTTTACTGACAATACTTGCATGGAAATAAGGCAGACAAAAGCTTTCTTACTGACCCCCCCCCTGCCCCCTCCCTCACTTTTTTATGACAGCAGTATTGGGAGTGCGCACCTAGGTTCACTGGGTTGCCATTCCTGTCTGTGTTTGGTTACGTCACTTGTTTTGAACGAGGGCCTTGATGTCGGCCTTTATTGTGTGGGCCCCGTGAAATATGAAAGGTTGCCGACTGTGGAGAGGAACAAAAAAGGAAAAAAGCTTTCACATAAAAGGGACTGATAAGAGATGTGGATTATCGATAAGAGACAAAGGCGGTACGACCAGGAAGATGAGGACCTGAGATAACACACCACGCTGAAGGTGGCAGGACGCTAGGGTCTGAAATCACAGGATATGTTTGTGTGTGTGTGGGTGTGTGTGTGTGTGTGTGTGTGAGAGAGAGAGAGAGAGAGAGAATGAGAGAAAGAGAGGGGGGGTAAGAGAGGGAATTGTAACGGGCCTGTCCCCTCTTTGCACCTCTGAGTAATCGTCACTCCGTCAGTGCGTTCGGCAGGGACCACTGTAGGCATCACTTCCTCTCAATAGACCAGATGAATATGTAATCTTTCTTTATTCATCCTGATCCTTTATTTAAGCCCTGTCCCTGTTGACTGCTCCGGTACTCTCAGTCGCATGGAAAGCATCCAGACATGATACACAAGTCACACAAAAGGCTGGAGAAGAATACAGAATGCCCACCACCTGAAGGGTACAATCAGCACAAGAGACTACAGTCAGCCAAAAGTCATAGCACTGTATTCTGTAAAGTTTACGCACAAAGGTAACCACACAAGAGTTCATCAATGGTCTTCAGGGAAAAATGTATTTGTAATACTCTGCATTAGACAACATAATTACACATCTAATGAGTCTATGAGACTGACATTCCATCTGATGTCGGTCATGATTAATGAAGCCCCAGACAGATCCAACCTCTGGGTCAGAGACAGGACAGCCCACTAGAGCAGAGGAACCTCCAGTGAAGGCTGCAACAGAGGCCCCTAGGGGCTGAACTATGAGATGGGCCACAGGGATAAGGGCCCTGTGTTTTGACTGTCAACAGTATCAGATCTGTGATAACAGGCCTCAATGGGTGACCGTGGGGGCCCACAGGTAGAAAGTTGGGCCCAATTGGTGCACAGAAGCAGTACAAATAAACTTGCCTTTAGGAAGCACTGGAACCTATGAAGACATGAATCAGAATGCAAAATGAGAAGAAACTAAAATTCTTATCAGTGGTCTGAAAATTGGCCACTGATATGAACTAATCCACATTAAAAATTACTATGTCACAGCTGAGGGTCAGCCTGTGGAGGAACAGTTCATTGCCACCATTTTGTTTGCATGGATTCCTTTTTAACTGGATTATAAAACCGCTCTGTTTGCTGGAGACACAGCAAGCTGTCCGCTGTCCATCAGTCCACATCAAGCGCATCCAGTGTGTTGGCCTGACTTCTCCTCCTCCTGTTCAGAACTGGGGCCGATGGCGGGCCCCTTGCCAAATATGCCAGATAGTTTCATCCACAGCTGCAAGCAGGCGGCAGCCCCGAGAAACAATGGAGTCCACTCATTAAAGCTCACCCGCCTCCGTCACACAGAGAGGGAAGAAAAAAAACACTGAAGAAAAGAAGGAGAAGAAAAGAAACATATCCTTAAGATTTGGCTACTTTTCACAAGATTTTTTTCTCCAACCCCTCATGTCCATATCTGAAGTTAAATCTTAATTTTGTTTTCAATTAGCTTAATTTTTTCTAATTAAAAAAAGATTCTACTGAATTTGCAGCAATTTTTCTCTAACAGCAAACCCCCCCCCAAAACAAACACATTAAGGTGCTGATAGAAAACAGCACTGAGTTCAGAATGGAAATGGAAGCGGGTGATCAGATAATATCAGATAAGATCAGATGCTATCACATGCCCATGGCTCCAGGCCAAGGAGAGCATGCCTCCCACACACGGAAATAAAAAAAAAATCTCCACGACAATCAAGGGCACTGCCGCCACCACAAGAAATATTAGCTGCCACGACAAAGCTAGCCAGCATGCAATGAGCTTAATAATGCAATTACACTGCTTGTGAGAAAAACTCAGACACGGTGTTGTAGGCTTAACTACAGTATGGTTTCGCTATCACAGCAGGAAAAACTTGAATGAGCACGATTAGCACTGTCAGTGAAGTTTACCGTATGATAACTTGTATCTAGTGCTTATTGTCTGAACCCATTTCCCAGAGCATACTATACATTACACTGGATTGGGCTAGAGGGATACTGCCTGAAACTAGTCTAAGCAATCTCTCTCCCAATTGGCAACATGGCAAACTGAACATATAGACCGCCTACATAGGCCATAATTTTCTTCAAGGAGTCCTAAGGTTGGAAATGCAACCAACAGCACTCTTTTGGGGGGGAGACTGCAACATTAAAGGGCAGTGCTCTCTATTTTTGTCATATGGTTAAGATTTACGGAATTGTGTCTTTGCCACCAGCCCCCAGATCTAGGGGGGTTGTATGGATGAATGGAGCCATGTTGGCACTGGCGTTAGCATCTAGCATTTCAGCTCTTCACCACATCCTCCTCTAACAGTGGGGACATATTTTGGTGCTGCGCCCGTGTAACCTGACGCCCGCTGGTAATGGCATTTCATGCTTTCACAGAAGCCTGGGCTCTATGTGGGAGGGGTCTGGGGGTGGGGAAGGGGGGCGGTTGGTGTGTATTGGCAGTGCAGAGTGGATAACGGAGGTTTGGGCAGCAAGGCAGGGGGGCGTGGGGGTGAGGGGCGGACAGGATGGAGGGTGGGAACAGCTGGTTTTTCATTGACAGGCTTTGAATGCTGGCAGTTAAGATTTCACTCCAAAGAGGAGGGGTGGGAGGGAGAGAAAAAAACAACTCACAATTCCCATTGACACTGTTCCAACGGGGGCCAACTAGAGCTTAGAAAAGAATACGCTTCAAAAAAAAATATATTTTTGTGCAGAACAGAGGACAGAGTGACGCCACGTGGGCCATAGGGGGCATTCCAGTATTAATCAGGCAGATTGAGGGAAAAGGCTAGCTTATTGTCTGTGCAGGCACCAGTTGGCCAGCCCTGTTTGTCTTTGGCACTACCCAGTTACATTGATGTGCCTATTGATGTATTGTATACTGTATTGACCACTGAGATATTGAAGTGGATTTTTACAGCAAGTTACAGTTACAGAGAGTTACATTATTCACCAATCAAAATAGGCTCAATATATGCCAGGTTAAAAGGGCAACATGGGCACTAGCAGGAAAGATTGTGTAAGAGAGGGCCTGAGCAGTCAACTGAGGGGGCAAGCCTCTCTCTCCCAGAGAGAGAGAGAGAGAGAGAGAGAGAGAGGGTTAGGGTTAGAGAGAGAGTGTGCAAGGATGGCATTTCTGACACAGCCATCACGTATGTCAACTGAAACTCTTCTGCAACAAACACACACAAACACACACCCACACAAACACACACAAACGTGCACACATACATTCAGTTGTGAAAGGGGGAGAGTGGGGAACAGAAGTTTGGCAGGCAGCCCATTTCCACTCCTCCATACATTTGATGGCCTATTCTGAAACCTGCAATCACCAAATGCAGCATGCAAAGGAAGCATATTTTAATGAGTTGGTCGGTATGGTTTCCTTATCGGGTGCATGATCACAGAAGGGGTTTGAGTGAGAGTGAAGAAGAGGGGTAAAGAGACTTTAACAGCCGAAGAAATCAAAAGAAAAGAGTGAAAGCAAAAGAGTGAAAGGGAGGAGAGCAAGCTAGATACAAGAGAGAGGAGATGAGGATATGAGGTGTGGTGTTGCACATATAGACCCCTGAGCACAAACCCATCCTGACTGTATTATGGTTGTGAGTGGATGTGGGTGGATGTGGGTGGATGTGGGTGGATGTGAGGTGAAGGTGTTTCAGCTGGAATGGATGAGGTTTGAAGTTCGGAGTGCTGTGCACTGTGCAGTTGGTGGCATCGTGGGATCCGGTGTCACAGGTGTCACATGTTATCCTGGGTCCAGAGTACTGGGTGTCCCTGCTGGCCACTCTTTTACCACACTGAGACCAACACTGGCCCCATGCAGTCCTGACACCCAGCGCCCTGCTCCATCCTCCAGTCCCACAAAACTAGGCCACCCAGCTAAGACATGAAGATGCCAATTATTGCACTCCAGGACATCACTATCACTCCCACCCACCCACCCACCCACCCACCCACTCACCCAGGCCCTGCTGTATGGGGTGTCCAGTTTTTTTCCCACACTCCCCAGCTGCAGTGCACATCACTGCTCCCCCACCTTACCACCGCAACAGGGCCAACGAGCAATGACCTCACCATGTATGGGCTACGCACGCACGCACGCACGCACGCACGCACGCACGCACGCACTCACACACACACTCCAGCACCACCATCCCCCATAGACACCGGATCCCACAATGCCACCAACTGCACAGTGCACAGCACTCCGAACTTCAAATCTCATCCATTCCAGCTGAAACACCGTCCATCCAACACTAATTCACAGAGCTAAGTTACAGTCACAGAAAAACAAACACAAACTAAGACAAAATAACTATACTAACTATACAAATATTGTGTCAAACTGTAGATCTGCCATGCTGTTTTTTTCCTAGCTGAGTCAGTCATGTAGTATTCCTCTCTAAAGCTCTGCTGTGCTCTGGCTGTTTGGCAGAATAGAATCCCTCTCTGATCAAAGGACCCCAGACAGGTTCCAACTGAAAAACGCACCTATCAGCACTGTTTGTTTACACTGCATTGCCATGACGATATCAGATAACAGATCTAAAAATAAAAGGGGTAAAAGAAGCAGGCATAATATGTTAGAGTAGCATGCCGGTCACAATGACTGAGTCTGTATGGTGAAGGAAACGGCAGGAGATAATATAAAAAATTTGATACAATCACAGGTATCAGGAACATGTTTTAGAACTCTGGTGAAGTGCATAGTTTCTATTTCCATGGATAATAGAACACTAACTGCTAATTTACAGTACAATCACCAGTGCATAAGGTCAAAGTGTTTTTATTCTTATTAAAATAATACAGTTTTGGTGTCATGTAGGTATATACATTTTTACAAGTTACATTATGGAAGATTTACCTCCGGGGGGTGCTCTTGAGCCAAAAGGGGTCCCCTTAATAGTCAGAAATAATGTCCAGAAATAACCTAATTGGCCAAAAAGGGGAGCACCTCTAGCCTAAAAATAAGGAATGTGGGGTTTAATGAGGCAGGAAATTGATTGATCATATGAGTATGATAACCACACAGTTAAAAAAAACCAAACATCAACAATTAAACAATTAGCAACTACACATCCATAGGATACATTTAATGATGACAATCTGTTCATTATTTTTAGTGGGGGAGGGGTTGTCAGAGAGACATTCAGGTTAAAGTGGAGTGATTTCCACTGAGGGAAATACAAAGCTTCACCATGGCCTTAAAATAGCCAGCTGGAATTGAAAACCTGTCATCTATTTACATTAGATAAGCCCTCTGGATCAGAATAAAACAATGAACAATGCAAAGTTTCCAACTGATATCTCAAACCTGGATATGGGAGATAAAAGGACTATGGGGGAATGACAATGTAAATGAATGTAATGCATTTGGATAGAACATATACAATGCAGTCCAGTCATGAACACAATTACTGCAGGTGACAGGGTACAGATTCATTGCCTTCATTTCATGACAGGCTGTGGTCTTTTCCCTTTGATAAATATGAGTGAGGCACCTTTTTGACCTCCCTGTTATGAGGCACACTGGATACGCTCTCATGTGATAGGCTGGGATGGAAAACACCTGCAGTACAGCACCTACATAAGACGAGTGATCTCCTGAAAATGTCACCCTGAAAAATGATTGCCAAGAGAGAGGGCTAAAATGGCGGGTGAAAGCTAGAAGGTGAGCTAAACGGCTGTGTGACACAGTTGTGAGGAGCAGAGGAAAAACGACCTCACTGCTATGGTTGCCTCCCCTGTCATTCAAACCACGTTCCTGCAATACTATGGCCACTAACATGGCAGTCTGACATTTTGGCCTGACTATTTCTTTTTCTGAGGATTACCTGTTGTTGTTACCTTTATTATCTATTCTCTGGGTTCTGATAATCCCTTTGATTTCCCAGTAGATCACGTCCTATTAAAAAGGTGTAAATTGCCTAACCGTGTAAATGATTGCTAGGGACTTAGAGTGAACTTTGAACCCATGAGGCAATGCAAAGGCTCTCTCTTTGCAATACTGGGGGGGGGGGGGGGGGTTAACTCGCTCACGATTCGCTCCATAAAGTTTCCTGAATGGTTGGAGAGGCTGAATAAGCAAGGATATGTTAACCTTTCTCCTTCCCACACAGCCAACAGTGCAGAGTCACCAGAAACAGCCATGGGAGGTGTGTTTATGTGACAGGGTATGTGTATTTGTACTGTAGATGTGTGTATGAGAGGTGTTTCTCTGGACTCCATCTCTGGACACACTGGATACATTGCTTTGTAAGCAGTCTCACCTTTGAAGATCAAATATGAGGTATTTATTATACAAGGGGGACTTATCTGCTTCTAACTATCAGATCGTCTATGTAATGTAGAGCCTCTGGCCATATCCACTTTCACTGCCTTGAAAGCCTGTGGATGTGACCCAAAAGGAAATCATTATGGTGGAAACAAAAGCATGGGTCCCTTTCGCAGGCGTGGAGAAACCCTCCACACACACGGCTCTGCCCCCTCTCTGGCAAGTCACTGGAGTGCATACGTGCCTGTGTGAGGTGTTCCCCTTACCAGCCTCACACCGCCAGATCAAGTCTTCCCCAGTCTCTTGATTGGCTTAAACCAGGGATAAACAAAAAAATGACCCTGTGCAGAATCAGTGTCCTCAGGGCCAGAACCAGACACCAGTAAATGAGTGTATTATCAAACTGCTGATAGGTCTCCACTTACCAGCATTAACAAAGGGCTCATGCAACCAACACTGGCTACTTTATGCATGTTATATAACCAACTGCAAAGTTCCTCACAACAACCTTGCCTGAAATAAAACTCTGTATGGATTCTGGCCTAAAGGCACAGAACATAGCACTTCTAATTTCTCTATACCAGTTTTGTAACTTTCTGATCTAACCAAAATGTCACCAGTGGACATAGAGTACAGTACACATCATGCGTTTGTTGACACACAGTAGGTATGGCTGACATAGTTCTATATATTTTGCTAGTTAAAGCAGATCCACTTCCTGTGACTCCCATGGTGCATCTCCTATCCAGACAGTACCATTGTTCCATGTCCCAGGGGGGAGGAGGACCGCTGAGCTGCCCTTTTATTTTGACTTATTTAGCATTCACCGTGAATCATGTATTCAGGTCAGGGATGAAAGAGATAGGCGCTGCCATTGTCTGCTCTCTTTTTTAAGCGTCTGTTTTTCCCCTGGCATGAAAGGCAGGGATGAAAGGGCAGTGAGGTAACAGCACTAAATTGATTCCGAATTGCAGATATAAGGCTCCAATGAGAAGCTCTCGTCTCCCCGCCCTCGTCTGGGTGGGAACAGGCCGTCACCAGCCTACTTCCTGCTCAGGAGAGGAAGTGAGCCTGGCAGAGGCTATGGGGGTAGGGGATGATATTCTATCTATCTATCTATCTATCTATCTATCTATCTATATCAAGATGCTTTACTGTAACTACAGTAACCACAGTACAAGACTGGAAGATATGCACTAGCAAACATCACACATTACTATTACAGCTAAACAAATATCATATTTTAAGGTGGCGTGACCACAAACATGCACACTGACACAACTGAACAACTATTGTGACGGTGTATACTAATGAATCTAGACACTAGACTCATCAACACTAGAGGCAGCCGACAAGAACTAAACCTGAAGTGAAGAAGCTGCTGGAACACTCACCTTTAAGACAAGACAGAACAGTATGGACCTGAGGGAAACAGTATCAGCATCTATCAAAAGATCTCTAATAGCCTCAGAGCTATTCATTATTCCTTCGAGAGGTTTCAAGGCATGCTTTTCAGACTTCACGGCACCAAACGGTAAATATGGAAAAGCAAATACAGAGTTGTGAAGCACAGGAAAGAAAAGAAGAAAGAATCCATTAATCAATAACCACTTTGCCCTGGTAATGTAGAAAATATGAGGGTGGGCAAACACACCGACCTGTTGGCTATAGTCTCTTGGCCATTGATCAAGCAACAATTAAAACAAAACAAGTGAGTGAGTGAGTGAGTTAGTGAGTGAGTTAGTTAGGGAGAGAGTTAGTTAGGCGAGTGGGGGAGACACATCCTGCCATGAACAGGTTAGCAAATGTGTGTGTGGAAAAGAGCAGGAGGTAGTGAAGGAATGAGAGGAGGGGAGAAAGGTAATAAGAAGAAGAGGGAGAGGGGGAGAGGGAGATGAGGTGGCGTGGCGTGCTGCAATAGTGGCTGAGCAGGACCTGGAGCTGTGGGTTTTTGGAAGGACTCCAGCCTCGTAGTGCAGGTCCTCTTTTGATAATGGCCCGCGTGTGTGTAACAGTTTTGGGATGCAGCCAAAGTATACAGAGTTTGGTAATAGTTAACAGAGTGGGCAAACAGTGGAAGGCAGTACTGTGGAGGTAGGTCAGGGAACTACATTAGACATTGCCTTTCATCTCAACTCTTCTAGATGGATCTGGCGTTGCAGCTGCGCTGGGATAGTTGGCCCTGGTACTCTAGCCAACCCCCCCCCCCCCCCCCCACCCCATGGCCCCACCCCTCTCTCCCGTAGTCTTAATAGAGGCATGGCCAGCAGGTCCCAGCTAGGCTCCATAAACACGGCGTTGACACACAGAGGACAATGTGTTTTAATAAGCAGCCCCCAGACCCTCTTTATGAAGCACTGAAGCTGCTGGGACAATAAACAGTCACACACATACAATACACCACACCAGCCCATATCCTAATCTGGTCTGGGACAAGAAAAACACTCTAGAGGGAATCCATTTCCATAGCCTTAGATCTAACCAGAAACAATTTGGCAAGGTTTGTTTTATCAAGGGGACCGTAACTATGTGCTAATAGAAGTGGCCATCTTGTGGTTTTCATAGGGCATTAACTTCTCCATTCCCCTACTGCAGGGACACAAGGAGAATGTATGACAGGTATGAGCCAAGACTACCGTTACAAATCTATTACACTGACTTACTGTCAGTGCTGTGGATACATTGATGTGGCGAAACATTAAATCCTCTTTGGAGAACATTCCGAGCATGTCCAAACACACGTGTGTCTGTGAATGTGCGTAAAATGGAAGGAATGCACATCATGAGTGAACTCGACACTAATTGAGCCCCTGTATTAATATAATAGACGAGGCATGTCTAGAGCATTTCTCAAACTAACTCCATCATCACCACTATGATGATCATCATCATCACCACCATCATCACCATCATCATCATCATCATCATCATCACCATCATCATCATCATCATCATCATCATCATCACCATCATCACCACCACACACCTCTAAATATGCACATGACTCTATTACTAAGTCATTACAGCTGTAAGACAAGAAAACAAAGGTGGAAATCTGAAGGAGCATCATTACTCAGAGCCCTGGGAGCATAACTGTGACTGGGTCATCAATTTTGACCAACTCATTCAGCACAGAACATCAACATCAGATCTTTAAAGTTAATTTAATGACTGAAGTCAGAGGCCTCTCCTTTGGCTCAATTGTAATGCTACGTCAAGCACAAGTCCTTCCCATTAAAACACATGAACAATAGTGTGTGTGTGTGAGTGTGCGCATGTGTGTTTGCATGCCTGCCTGTGTGGTGGGGATTGTTAAAGTGGCACTAGCTGCAACTGTCGCCTGTCCCAGACAGTCCAAGGACTCAGGAGGCTAGACATGTCATTACCCAAAACTAAGCCAGACAACCTAGTGCTCTAATCAAGGAGTCCCTTTGGCCTCTAGAACTGCTCTACTCTGGCGCAGTGCTAATGTAACCTACGGGTACCGCAGAACAAAGGGAAACGCCATGCTCTTCTCCTCTCCACTGCTGTCTGAGGCTTTAAATAGCAGGCCTTATCAGGCCCAAGGCCTGTGGCCGCCACAGTCACTGACGCCGTCTCAGGGAGTGCAAGGAGAGCCAAGTGAGAGCTCACACAGGGTGACTAACAGGCCATCAGATGGCGATCAAGAAGCAAGACGACACAGAGAGAAATAGAATGACAGAGAGAGGGACAAAGTCCCCCCCCCCCCCCAGCGATTGTTTTCAGGTTTATTGCTTTAGAGTGCTGCTAACATATTGGAGGTTATCAGGTGAACGGCCCTGATGTCCCATAATGGCCCTGGTCTTTTGATCCTGCCCGCCTCCAATCAATTGCTGAAAGCCAAGGGCGGCTGACTTTGAAGCACAGTGGGACTGTTTTTTCTTTAAAGATTGAAGGATGCAGGAATGCTCCAGTAACTGTAAATATAGAGGATATGTACCTGATGGCTGTGAGCCACACCGGCCCTGCCGTTTCTCTACACTACAAACAATAATCTAGCTGACCCATTTCATGCAGGGAGATCTTATATTAGCCTTTGGGTCATTAGGGGGGATGGGGGGGGGGGGTTAAAGCGTGGGCAGTCGATGTCCGAGCCTGCTGTCTCCCTCAAACCGCCTTAAACAGCAGTCCATCGGCATTCCTGCTCAGTGCCAAGGTATTTACTTTGGACAAGAGAGGGAGGCACCGTGAGGGACAGCTTCTAATTAGGAGCAGTCAGTCTGGAGGTCAGGGCCAATTCTAACAGGCACTCTGGAGACAGCAAGCCTCCCTTCCTCAGGCTGCCAGGGGGGGCGCCAGGCAGGCAGGGCCCACCCCAGGAGAGTTTGTGAATGAGATGAGCCAATCCACACCCACACCGACACACACCCTCATGAGAAATTTGCTATTGTTGATATTATCAATGTCACTTGATTGTTTCTGAGCAGTCATGGACTACAAACTGCATGGCACACTGCCTACCTCAAGCTCAACAGCCCTGAACAAAGCATTAGTGAGAGGGCAAAAGAGAGGGAGTAGCTGGAGGGCCCCTTGTCGTGAAAGGAGTGGATGAGTGCATGAAGGCCCAGCAGTGGGGCCAGGGGCAACAGGCAGGAAGCCCTCCATCAGGCCTTGTGTGTGTGGCTTCATTAGGCCATGTGACCAGAGGATGCACCATGCAGTTTAACCTCTCAGTCAGCACACACACACACACACACACACACACACACACACACACTTCCCCTAAGGCAGGGGTGGGCAATTATTTTTCCCAGGGGGCCACATGAGAAACAGAAAATATTATGGAGGGCCGGGCCAATAGCCTGAACTCAATTCTACATAACATTAATTTTATTTCTTTGTAAAAAGCGGTAAATTGCATTGTTTTGACAAGCTGTGACTGGTAAGAGTAAATGTTATGATTATTAAGCAATGAAAAAGTGAGGTTGCCTTACAAGAAATGTCATTTATTCAATCACTTTTTCAAAAACAATGGTACACAAAATAAGAATGTTTTTAACAATTGTGACTTGCTCATTTCTCCACTCAGTCACATTAACCCCAAAACACATTTTAGTTTAATATACAGTATTGTTGGGAAGAGGAGATCCATCCTTCTAATTTACTGTTTCAGTTTTTTTTCTTGTTCAGTGAGAGAAATCTAGTCTCTGTTGGGCTTTAACAAGTGTATCAAAGTCAGGCTGAATGTCTGAGGTGGCTATGCGAAGCACAGCTGACAGATGATCATCAGTGAGAGAGGATCTATACCTGGATTTGTTAAACTTCATCAATGAAAATGTTTGTTCACATATGTAGGTAGATCCAAAGAGAACCAACATCTTCTGAGCATGTCTCCTCATGTTTGGAAAGTTCTCCTTTTTGAGAGAGGAGTAAAAGTCCAGCACTGATGCTGACTTAAAGTGCTCTGCCAGTACCACATCAGATTGCAGGTCAATGAGCTCCAGCTGAACGTCACTGGGTGCATTATCCACAATGCAGGTGAAGGGAGAGAAGATCATGCTCATTTCATCCTCAACTGTTTTGAAATCTTCAAATCGCCTTGAAAACTCACCATGCAGTGCTCCTAACATGGATGAGTACCTGTGGAGGTGATCAGCTGATGGTTTGACTTCTTTCAGGGTTTGCATGTGAGTGAGAGTGTTGCTGTCCAGTTGGCTTGAAAGAAACTGCAACTTTCTCATGAAAGCCTTCACCAGGCTGTGCATTTCATGAACAAAAAGGCCCTTGCCTTGCAGTTTGGTGTTCAGTTCATTCATCAGTGCAGTCACATCCACAGCAAATGCAAAATCTGCCATCCAGTCCCCATCTGAGAGCTCTGGGATGTCTTTGCCTTTCCTCTCACAAAACTCCAGAATCTCTGCTTTCAGGTCCCAAACTCTTTTCAGCACTTTGCCCAGGCTGAGCCATCTGACAGTTGTGTGGTAACCAATGTCACCATGTTCAGACTCATGCTCCTCCAAAAGCTCAACAAACTGTCTGTGATTTAATGCTCTTGCCCTGATAAAGCATACTATTTTAGTTACAACATCAGTAACATGGTTCACTTTTAACACTGACTTGCACAACACATTCTGATGTAGAATACAATGTAAAAATACCAATTTCTGCTCTGGGTCGATTTCAGTCACTTTATCTTGCATTCGTTTCAAAAGTCCAACATTTTTCCCTGTCAGATTTGGACAACCATCGGTTGTGACACCTGCCAGTCTGTCCCATCTCAGTCCCAGCTCGTCCATGCATGCATTTACCTCCGTAAACAGATCGCTCCCCGTCGTCGTCCCTTTCATTGACCGCACTGCTGCCAGCTCCTCCGTAATCTTGAAGTCTTTCGTTATCCCACGTAAAAATACAAGTAACTGGGCTGTGTCACGGACATCACAGCTCTCGTCCAAAGCTAAGGAGAAAAAGTCCAAATTTGCAATCTCACTTTGCAGCTGAAGCTCCAAATTCCCTGCGATGTCCTCGATCCTTCTCGTCACGGTTCGCCTGGACAGCGGGACTTTCTCAAATGCTTCTTTTTTCTCGGGGCATATTAGCGCCGCAGAGTCCACCAAGCACTCTTTAATGAACTCCCCCTCCGAGAATGACTTGCTGTTTTTAGCGATTTTGTGGGATATCACAAAGCTGGTCTTGGTTGCTGCCTCACTGGATGTGTGAAGCTTGGTAAAAAAGCCTTGTTGCCTCTGTAGCTTAGCTAGCAAAGCTTCTGTTGTCCGTGACCGTTCAGCACCGGTCAACTCTTTGTATTTTCCCGCGTGTTTCGTCTCGTAATGTCGATTCAAATTGTAATCCTTGAAAACGGCAATCTGCTCTCCGCAAACTAAACACACAGCTTTACCTCTGACTATAGTAAATAAATACTTATCAGTCCATGTTTTGTTGAAAACTCTGCATTCGGCATCGACCTTTCTTTTTTTGGCGTGACCAGACATTTTGAGGGCTATCTTGTGACAAGGTAATGTCAGATACCGTCAATCAGACTCGTCTCATCACACAATGTTTTACGACACGTCGTATCGAGTCATTAGGTACGCTTAAAAAACGTATAAATAAATAAAAAACAATACGTTTATTTTCTAATTTCCATTCATCCCTACGGGGCCGGTCAACGTCAGCCAAAGGGCCGTATGTGGCCCGCGGGCCGTGCTATGCCCAGGTCTGCCCTAAGGTCTATCAGTGTCTCCACATTATAACATGTGACAGTTCCTCACTGAGCCTGAGTGCGCACACTTAGCACATGTCCCTCAGCGCCGCAAGAAAACTCAAAAATCTCCACAGGAGTAGAGAGAAGACTACAGAAATGCCATTCTCACATTCTCTTTAAAAATGAATTGTCAGACACATCTATTCTAAACAATCATTCAAGCTGACAAAAATATTCATGATATTTAGCCAGCAATTTACAGACTTGCTCAGAGATACTGGTTAAATGTACAAGTTGCAATCTAAAACAAATAGCAGTCAATGATGAAAAAAAGAAGTGTGCATATTTTCCCCTCGTTGTTTGAATGAGGCTGTTACAGCTTTGGCAAACACTTGACAGCATCTCTCAGCAGAAACATTCACAGCTCCTTCAGTCGATGACACAGCAAATTAAACACACTCGCTGTTGCAACTTGCAACCGTCTTTGCCTTGGAAGCAGTGGGTCTAAGTGTTAATTCTTTTCTCCAAATTAAATGGCATTTGTTTAAGTGTAAGCAGAGACACTGTCATGGTAACTAATCTTCAGAGGCGAATAATGTTTTGAGGAAAGCACCTTTTCAGGGCTGGCGAATGGACAGACACCAGGGCTGTCTCCAAGCTTTGATTTGTTAAGCATGAGTATTCGAGCAGGGCAGGGTGAGCACAATTATGGAAACACACTAAAGGCTTTCTGAGAAGAAGGCAACAAAAAGGTCAAAAACAGGACAAGCTGTTTCTGCTGCTGGATGTTTGGAGGTGACCATGTGACTTTGGAGACATAAAGCATTTTCTGTCAGCTTGGGTATCTGCCTGGATCTGGGGTTACAATGTGGCTTTTGTTGTCATGGCCGCTCAAAGATCTAAGTCACTTTGATCCCAGTTAATAGAGTTTGGTAAATGATCACAGCGTGGGCTCCAGTCTCCTACACACACACACACACACACACACACAGGCACACGCACGCACGCACACACACGCACACACACACACACACACACACACACACACACACACACACACACACACACACACATGCACACACACACACACACACACACAGGTGAAAGCTGTACTTATTCTGACCCAGACATGGGGTTTAGACTGATAATTGAGTTACTTTTCCTTTTTTCTTCAATATCCATGTTTTTTATATAGCTTTTTACAAACAATGGAGTTAAACGAGCATATATGGCAATTGAACTAAGCTCATGAGGCATTTATAAGTTATATTCTTCAATAATCAATCTCTGCAAATCGACAATTTGATGCCAGATTGACCCTTTACGTAGACTCAGAAAACCTCACTCTACCAAGGGTATTGTTTTTTTGTGGGTATGCAAAGAATATGTCTGATACAGACGGGGGAGTCCTCAAATACATGTGTTACTGCAGTCTCAGATTAGGGACCTAAGGGACTGAGGAAGAGAAGGAGGGAGACGGGGTGCCTGAGACATGGGGAGTGGGTTTGTCAGAGACATGGGGAGTGGGTTTGTCAGAGACATGGGGAGTGGGTTTGTCAGAGACATGGGGAGTGGGTTTGTCAGAGACATGGGGAGTGGGTTTGTCAGAGACATGGGGAGTGGGTTTGTCAGAGACATGGGGAGTGGGTTTGTCAGAGACATGGGGGGTGGGTTTGTCAGAGACATGGGGAGTGGGTTTGTCAGAGACATGGGGAGTGGGTTTGTCAGAGACATGGGGAGTGGGTTTGTCAGAGACATGGGGAGTGGGTTTGTCAGAGACATGGGGAGTGGGTTTGTCAGAGACATGGGGAGTGGGTTTGTCAGAGACATGGGGAGTGGGTTTGTCAGAGAGCATTTATGTGCGGTATGGTGATGACTCTTTTCTTCCAGTCTCTTAGCAAACTAAGTACTTCCTACATTTGAGTAATGTAGCCATTTTTGTCTTCAACACTGAAGCACATGCTATGAATTATAATCATATAAAGAGCTTTGAAGAGAGTAAGAAACAGTATGAGAGTGGGTGAGAGAGAGAGAGAGAGAGAGAGAGAGAGAGAGAGAGAGAGAGAATTTGAAACTCAGATGTGGGAGACCGGGAAGAAAGCAGAGAGGGAGAACTAGAACGTTGAAAGAGAAAAGTAACATCCTTGCTGTGTGGTTATCTCAGGTACAAACTGGAGACACGAGGTCATAAGTAGTCACATGTACTCCATTAGTTCATTATCAGAGAGGGGGTCCAAGCCTGGCCAACACACACATTCACAAGCATGCACATTACAACGTACATTGTAAATACATGCCTACATATACAAACACATGTGCACATACTCACAAACATTATGTGCACACCAACAAACCCACCCACCCATCCACACAGACATTTTATAGAAACTAGTGAACTACATCAAAGAGCAGAGCCAGCTTTGACCATACATAAACAGTACATACTGTATGACGGAACTTTGACATCTGTTACAAAAACTCAGAATCAGGCTTAAATCCACAGGGAGGGGAAGGCTTGGCCTCCCATAGGATGATGAATGGCTCTCCTCCGCAGACACAGCGCTCATCCAGAATGGCCCTCCTCATCGAACAGCTCTGCAAACACACGCATGGGAAAGCGACCAGCGGCTCTGCCACACGGCACAGCACACACAACATGGTTGATGGCCTGCTACTAAACATCCACATCATCCACAAATCGATTTCTATGCATAATCTATGCATTCTTGTACCACAGAGTCCTGACAGCTGAAAACAATGTTTTAGTGCTGTGTGTTCCCCAGTCTGATTCACATATTCTTTATACTTGCTCTGAACATGTGCATGCTCCAGTTAGTGCATATACTGTACCAGTCTAAAGCCATACTGTAGCATTAATAAGGAGTCGACTGGAAAGGAACAGGTGTTTGATTTGACTGAACTGCAAAAGCAAATGCAGTGCTTAGTATACAAGAATAATACAGTCTGCCCAACAATTTAACCTTGCGACCTTTTCATAATTGAATTCCACTGAGACAACTCCACCCTGCTTTGCTACATCAGGTAAGAGTTCACCTCCCTCGAATGTGTGTGCGGCCGCTTCAGTAGTACTCAAAGGACGATGACTCACACCTCTCCACTGTGATGCATGCATGCCCACACAATGGCACAACACAGTCACTGACTGCTCCTATAGTCGTGTGCTTAGAGGAGGGATACTATTCTTAATCGTGGAGAACATACTCAAAAATAAATACTGAGAGAAAGCCTTTATGGGACCACTATGGCTGCCATATCTAACCTGTCTATAGAAAGTGTGTGTGAGCAGGCAGTGTAACAGATGGTGTATTTCACAGTCTCCACAGGTGAGGCACTGCCCCCTCTCTGTGCAACAACACAGTGAGAGAGGGGAAGGGGGACACAGTTCAGAAGAGGTCACTCGACAACCCTCCAAACTTGGCACGTAAACTGTTTGTGGAGATAAAATAGCTGATGATAAGGCTGCTAGAGGGCAGGTCCCCCTTTTATCTGAGAGGACTGATTTGTTAGGGCTGTTTGTTAGGGCTGTTTGTGTTTCAGCAGTTGTGTGTCTCCCCTTCCCTCTCGTCTGGCTCACCCCATCCGTGGGCCGGTTCAAGGATAAGGCCAATAGTAATGTCTTTACCATGTTGACTGGTGTGTGTGTGTGGGGGGGTATGTGTAGTAGGAAATGGCAGCCACAATCACCAGCATAGAGACAGGAGTCCAGGGACCACTGGGCCTGAAACCTGACAACAGGGCTCCAGAGTGAACACGTATAGGATGGCGTGTGTGTGTGTGTGTGTGTGTGTGTGTGTGTGTGTGTAAGATATATAAATACTTTAGGTGTATATGTAAGGAAGAGTGTATGTGTGTGTGTGTGTGTGTGTGTGTGTGTGTGTGTGTGTGTGTGTGTGTGTGTGTGTGTGTGTGTGAGTGTGTGTGTGTGGGACAGGGAGAGTGATGGAAGCCTTGAGGGGTTGTTTGCATGGAGAGAGCCATGAAAACCGGAGAAGAATGTGTTTTATAACATGGGCCTGACAGACGCAAACACATTCAGGAATTCCAGGCCAGTTCTAATGACTTAAAAATAAGGGCCGAAAGACTTAAGAGATTTGCCATGTTTCCCTGCCTGTCCCTTTTCCCAGTGCCCTGAGAAACATCTCAACAGCTATCCCCTGTGGAACAGAGCAGACAGGACTACCCCCCTTTTCCTGTGTTGCACTCAAGATAGTTTTCTGATCCATTTTCAGGATAAACAATTTAATGACGGATCAGAGAAACTCTCTGAGATCATTGTCTAATATCGTAAGACCATAAGGGTGTGTTTGAGGCATGAAAAAGGGGAGGCAGGTGGGGTGTGATCCACAGCAACCTGAGGAGCAGTCCTGAGAGCAGTCAGAGCTGTGAGGGAGGGGCCAGTCACAGACGGGGAGATGGTACACTGTCAGTCCAGCAGATGCCCTTCATGAGTGTTAAAACAGGTGGGACAGCACAAGCAAACTATGGGGATTTATCAATGATACCTACACTGATAGTGTGTGTGTGTGTGTGTGTGTGTGTGTGTGTGTGTGTGTGTAAGGAAGTACATGGTAAAGACAGCGATCCACTCAGAAACATTAAGTCAAACAGAGGAAATTGTGAGCTTACAGCCATCTCATTCATATCTTTATGAAAGGTCCACTGTGGCTGCAGGGCAGATAGAATGGAGAAGGGATTCTACTGATGTTTATGTTGAGGTCTCATATGGTGTCCAGGTCAGGAAGACTAACGTACCAGAGCTTTGCATGCCTGACACGTTCACAGCCAATGTGGATGGAGGCTTACAGGAGAATTCAGGGCAGGCCTCTTCTTCTGTTGTTGTTATTACTGTACTGTAAAAGATGCGGGGCAGCATCTTCGATGAACAAGATGTGTGAGCTAAATGTTGCTTCTCATCACCTGAAGCAGAATGTAGATCCATTATCACAACCATGACCAGCTGCTGGTTATTCTGCCTGCAATCAAGACACCAAAACAGCAAACCTGCTTACTTTTATGTGGTGAGATAATTGAAGTGGAGAAGTAATGATAAATCCTAGTGTATTGCTACATCACTTTAGTTTTTCGCATGGGGAAGAGGGAACCATAGCTCTTTTGATGGCATACACATCAGAAATGAGTGATCAACCCCCTGTCTTTCAGTGCACTATAGGTGTGATTAAAAGGCACTATGGAGGGGCGCTTAGTGGCGTAGCACACTAATGCGCTTACCATGTAATCGCAAGGTTCCTGGTTCGATTCCGACCCTCGACCTATCTTGCATGTCATCCCTCCTCTCTCTCTCCCATCCTTCCTGTCAATCTCTACTGTCTCTATCCCAATAAAGCAGAAATGCCGTAAAAACATATAATTTTTTTTTTAAAAAGGCACTATGGACTAAATGGACAAACACCTGCCTGCACTTTAATGTCTGACACCAACAGAGCTGTATACCACAGGCCCGGCACACATCCAGAGGGCAGTCTAACGCCAGAGGAAATCCAGCACCAACATCAGCGCCACCAGCAGTCAGTGAGGAGGAGACGAGGAGCCCTGGAGAGGCTGTTATCTCATCCAGGGGGAAAGGAAATATGGGCAGGAAATCCAGGGGGAGGAGGCTGGGGGTGGGGGGAGGCATATCGGAAGTGCAGTGTAAACAGCCTCCTTTTTTAATCATCTCAGCTCACGTTTTGAACTGTACACACTTTGATCTTCTCCCTTAGCTACCCCTCCGCCCTCCTATCCCCAGCAGCCCACCACGCCAACACTCTCTGGGTGAGCCTGCCAGCAAGGGCACAGAGATAGTGGTCTTGGACTATTCTAGTCTGGGAGAGAGGTGGAGGCACAGAGCCTCTCATGGGATGCTTTGGAGTAACAGAGAGACTGCTTTTGTAGTAGTGCAGAGTTAACTAGCATGTACTATGTAGTGCCCTGCCTACCCCAATTATACCTGATGTCTTTGTGGGACCTCACAAAGGTCAATCCGACCTTTCACTGGTACAAAGCCCGCAACAGAGAAAAGAAGAACAATCATTCTAAAGGGACTTAGCAGAAAGAGAGCCTTTTAAAATCGTTTAGCTTCTTTTAATTGGGCAGAGAGCCCATCAGAGGATTAACTTCAAAAGGTGCGGCAGGCATAACCTCCTCCTTTCCACTGAGCCCAAAGGACAGCTGGCTTTCCCCTCAAGTTCAAAGCTATGCCAGAAGCCTTTTCACTTCTCCACTGGCCACTCGCTGGCTTTGTTATGGGAGAGGGAGAGTCAAAATTCCTGACCACTCAGATTCATCCAAAAGTACTGGCTTGAGTCGAGCCAATGTATGTGTTCATTTTGAGGACATGGGCATACAACCAAAGAGATTAGGGTTTCGGATATCAGATCAGTGGGGAAACATGGCAAGAGTCCGGTGACCTGAATTCACTGAGGGAAAGTGAAGTATGCAAGGCACACACAATTACTGTACAGCTGTAACCATCATTGAATATGAAAGCACACTATCCCCATTGTTCACCATCATCAAATAAAACCGGCACTTCAAAACAATGATTTTCTCTGTACTTAACATTAACATACTTAACAACTCCTTGAATATAATGACAAAGTACGAAAATAAAAAATACCAGACAAGAACAAAATGTCCATGTAAAAATAATATGATGGTTCCAATAAAACCCAAAAGGCTGCAGTAATGCAGTCTTCTTCAAATAAAACTAAATTTTTTGCCCTCATGCCAGATCTTGTTTTTCTATGATCAAACCATAAGAGAGGCAAAGTCAGTGGAGCAGCTAGACAACCTGTGGCCTAGAGAAACAACATGCTTAAGAAGATCAAACGTGGTCAGAGAGGTGTAATTACTGTGGGTTATGAAAACTGGCTGTCATGCTCCACCACGGTTGAGAGAGTCAAATTCAGAGTAGCCTGAGGATCTGCGAGTCAGACACGCCTGACTGCTGAAAAAAAAGAGACATCCACTGCAGGATACTCCACTGCTAAGGCACAGTTCTGTCTCTGAGCTTTTCTTCTCTACTCAGCCTTAAAGTACTTCAATGTAAACAATTAGGCTCTGAAACAGTTGAATGTGGATGTACTGAATGCTCTTTAAATCATATCATTAGGGGTAGGTAGTTTCGAAGACAGAATTCACATGTCACAAACATTGTGGAATGTGAGTGAGTGAGACACACACACACACACACACACACACACACACACACACACACACACACACACACACACACACACACACACACACTCCTTTCCAACTTTCCTCCCCCCATCCCCTCCAAGACAGGAACATAAAGCGGGAACATAAAGCAGCTTGCAGAGGCAATGAAGACCTGTTAGAACAGGTCTGCGCAGCAACAAAGAGCATCTCACAGAACAACGCCGCCTCTGTGCAGCGTGGGTACAGCCTAGGCTAAAGACTCTGACTCAACTGTACTCCCCCAACATTATACAACTTAAAGAGGACCACAATGATCTGACTTATGAGAGGTGAATACATGTATAGAGTGTAATTTGGCCCAAACAGGTCGAACGTCATAATCACTCTTCAACCACAGGAGAAAAGAAAACTCCTTTGGGATTTCTGCACTGGTAAAGCAGAAATAAACAGGGATCTTATCATCGGTGGATTACACTGTCACCATCCAACTGAGCTGACTGAACAACATCAGTCATAAGGGAACCAATACACGTCACTTCACACCTCCAGGGAAATAACGTCAGCCATCACTTCCACAACCCTGATCAAGGTTGTCACCTTCTATAAGTGTGTAGAACAGAACCTCAGAACAACAAGAATCAGCCACTTTTTACAAACAGTAAAAGTGAGTATTGCTTTCACACTGAAAAAAACTCCCTTCAAGGTCAGGTCACATGTTATCTCCAAAAACTAAAGTGAGATATCAAAAACTGAGCAAAGGCTTCAATGTAAATGAACAAAGACTTAGAAAGCGGACAGACAGCGCCTTTCATCTCAGCAGTACAGCAATATACTTCTACAAATACATTTGATCAACATCATATACTCTCACATATACAACACATTAAAGTAAATGTATGTGCATAATATTAAATACATGTCTAATACTGGACTTTCCCTATCGAAAAGGCCATGTAATTCTTTATCAATTATCACAGTCTGCTGCATCTGGTTTGCCATTCAAAATGCCTCTTGCACCTGGTGCGTGAGGACAGACAAGATCCTACAGTACCTCATATCTGTCGTCCCCCTTTCTTTGGAGACTGTAAATAAATTGATTTAGCCTTGCTTTATGTCCCAACAACCTTAAGCCACACATGAATTCAAAATATGCAGAGAGAACAGGATCATAGCAGGAGAGGACCATCAAAGCCCACATGCATTTAGCATTTTCACAGTGAGGGCATGAGTAAATGATTTATTCAAAACACTAATACAGCTTAAGCCTCAACTATGGACTTGCATATCACATAGGCTACTTTGTTTAGTTATTTAGAAGAGTTGTGTACTGTAGCAAAACATTAATATGTGAACTGTCTGGTAAAACCAGAGCATGGCCCTAATAATTTAGGTGACTACAAATCTATCACCTCAGAAAAGGCATGGGTGGAGAAGTTGGCACTCTTACCTAACCCACGTTTTATTGGCAGGAGAACGTACAGTATGAGTGAAGACACAAGGGAATGGTTAAGATACATCAAAGTATGTCATCACTTTTGTTGGAAAAATGTAGATATTCTGTCATCACATACAGCAGGGAAAATAGTGGCAATAGTATTAGCTTGGCCTAGACTACACACTAGAGGATGGACAACTCTATTACCTTGCATTAGTGACTGAATATCAAGATGTCAAAAAGGTTGGCTTCAGATTGAATATTGTTGGGGTTTCTGTGGTTTAGGATATGGCAGTGTTGTTAACGTCAGTTCATCAATACGTTTGCCAAGGTGAAGAGTGGCAAACGTGGTTAAAAAACGAATCTTGTCCTAACAAGTGAACCTACTTCATATGACAGTAGTTTGACTACTGCATATGACATGACTGAAATCCCTTTGTCCAATGTGTTGTTGTTTTTTTGTATTTTAATGAAAGGCAAAAGAGTGAGAGCATAGTAGCCTGCATGCACTTGGCTTGCACATGGTTAGGACCTGAGAACACCCACCTGCATCAGCTTCCCATCTGCGTAACCGGCGCTCCCTCCAACGAACACCCCTTCCAGAGTGATGGGCTTCCCAGTAGGCTCATGTTTTAGCAGTGTCACCTTGATGACAGCTCTGGGGGGCGAACGCTCCGACTCCACAGCCGCCGCCAGCTCCAGGCCCGTCTGACCAAACACCACCTGTAGGGCCGCCATGAGCAGCCACGGCCAGAGCCCGGCCAGTCGCCGCTGGGGAACGGTCATTGCATCGGTTGTAGCGGCGGGCTCCGGCCGCACATTGTGGACTTCAAAGCTGGCAACCACCGGAGTTGATTTAGTTCAAAAAATAAATGGCACCGCGTTCCCCCTCTTGGTGCTTAGCAGTTGAACAACCCGTCAAACGATTCGATAACAGGCTTAAATCCAAAGTTTTAAGGCTCACGGACTGTCATATTATATATTAAGGGTGCATGTCTTATGCATTTCTGTTGAATTCCTATCCGGCTTTGAAAGTTTTTTCCAGATGAAGGTTATGAAACAAGCCAAAGAAAGTGCTCCTCATATTCACTTCGAAGCGAAAACGTGCCGTACTCAATGTATAAAACTGATATCTTTGCAGGTAAAACAAACATAAAATAGCCTACTCACTCTCACTAAGAATTAAGATTTGTGCGTTAACCGGTATCAGATAAGCTTAACATTGCATGCACAAGTTAGACAACATAACAGCGATTATTGAATTTGCGCTTCTTGAAGTGTACATTGACTTCACTTTCAACTCGGGGTTCGCCTGCATGAGATGAACACTTATCCTAGGTCCTCATTTTCAACGTGCAGGTTGTCATTTAACTGTTCAGTAGCAGTTGCAACACGGCAGCTCCTTTGATCTTCAAAAACTGGCCAGATTTCGACACAACTTTTGCAACAATGTTGCTACTTCAATCCGTATCTGTAAATGTTATAGTTACATGATTGTTTATCCAATGTATTCCATGACCATGTCACATTTCGAAATCGTCGCCAAGGACTCCAGATGCAACAAGTTGTCAGAATACCTCAAAAGCAACTCCCCACTGCACGCGCTGAATATTGTTAAAATATCTAAAATGCACTGTATGCCCCCCCCCAAAATCGAAACTACAGTAACGCCAAGGTTTGTAGAACTTCAGAAACCGGGAGGAATAAAATGGGGTTGTAGTCTACATACTGATAAAACGCTCAGATGAAAGGCAGTCATAAAATACACAATGAAGAAAATGTAGTAGTACAGGGTGCGTAGCGACAAAATCGTCGTCAATGTCACCATAAAGTTGACAACGGAGCTTTCCAGACTCTTGAAATGTTTAACTAACCCAATGGAGCCGTTGCATTACTTAACAGGCAAGATAACTAGGTAATTCATTAGGGTTCGAAATCACGTGTAATTTCTGCGGCCGAAGCATCCACATGTCTATTGTCAATAAAGTTGTTACGCATCTATAACCTCTTCGCTCCTTGCCACCCTCCAGAAAGTATTTCTCCGAAGTTCCACGTACAAGTTAAAACAATTCTGGAACGAAATACTCCCGCGGATGCCGAGAAAAAGATATATAACTTCACTCATTTCTGATTAAGAAAACGAAAAGTCCTCTGAAGTCAAACAACTGTATAATCACATGGACGCGAATCGTTAAAACACTATTATACTGGTCTTCACAAAAAAGTTGAAAAGTTGAAAAGACAGACTGTACATTAGCGAAGTCCCGAAGTCTGCCTCCCCAAGTCTCCCTCCCCTGGGATCTCATTGACTGTCTACCTGCTGACTGCCTGTCACTGAGGGTGGAGCAGCATAGGGCCACTCTCACCAAAGGCCAACGCGGGGCTCCCTCCAGTGGACAATACTGGTGAACGCCAGGGACATGAACGGGCCTTCCTCTCCCGTTGACTGGGCTCAACCGCTATTTATGTATTTTCAATGGGGCCTCCCTGGTTTGGGCAATGTATACATAAAAAAACAACAGGATGCAAGAACTACCATAAACCACATCTGAATAATGTCAGAGTTTAATCATAGCTTAATCATTGTTTCAAATTCCAAAAGTCGTTAAAATGATTGAAAGTAGACTGAGGTTAAAATATATTTATATATAAATATTTTTTTTGCATATCAGAATATTTTAAAAAGGTCAGTTTTGGCACACTAAAACAAGTGAGTGATAAAAATGTTTTAAAAAAGTAGCTGCCAGTTAAAATGACCAATTATGTCCTGGTATTCATTCATCAATTACAAGATTCAGAACAAAAAGGATCTGATGTAAAAGTGATCAAATAAATAGAATAAATTATATTAAAGAGAGCTGGATTTTATACAATCTCTAAGATATTATTTCAATGACATACAATTCGCATTTGTAAACATGCCTTTAAAAAGTAGCAACAGCAAACTGGCTTATTCAGAGAATCTCTTGAGTCTGAGAAGGAAAACTGAGAACTTGGGCTATCCTGGCTTAATTATGGTCAAGATTCTTGCTTACATGCCGCTTCAACCAGCAAGTTAAGATCTAAAAGATAAAATGACAGGATTAGGATTTTAGACTTTTTGCCATCTCTTCAATCAAATGTTCTAAATTGGCTTGATTCACAATGTATTGTGCAAGTACCTGGATTGTCTTACCTGGAGATTTAGTTTGCTCTCTGATGCTCTTGTTCTCCTGGGACAAACTGACATCATGCAGGGCATTGCTGACCTCTACATCAATGACCTCTGTATCCTTCACCTTTGTGCTGCTGAACTCTGATGCTTCGTAAGGGCACTGAAAAAATTATAGCATTCAATCTTGTTAATTTCAACCACAGAGTTCATGAAGATACCTGGTAACCATACTATACATGACATGCTTATAACTAAGTATATAGCATGATATTGGCTTTCTTTGTGAAGTTACTGTAGCTCACATTTTTTAACTTACCATTAAGAACTGCACTGAATTGTTTGTTAGCTAGACATTACAGGTTTCACAGCACTAACCTTCTGAGAGGCATTGGTAGGGTTTGTCCCAAGCTCTGGAGGCCCAGGTTCCTGCTCCTCCATTTTCACTGGCTCACCCACAGGACCACCAACTGTGATGGCTATCCCCTGAGGAACATTCCCTGGGACTGCAATAATAATGGGCCCGCAAGGAGTCACTGAGTTGGCATCCATGAAAACAGGCAGAGAGCTGGAGTTGACAGAAGAGTCCGGCTGTGAAGAGACTGGGTGAGAGGAGCTGTGGATGGTGGTGGTGGGCTGAGGACCAGATTTAGGGGTGGCCAGGAACTGCTTCTCTGGGGTCCCCACTTTTACTATGCGTATCTTGGGGGAAGCCTGCAGTTCATCAACTATCTGGAAGACTGTATCTAGGTTGACATCACTTTTCCTGCTTTCCTGATTTTCACTGCTCTGCCAGTCCTGGTTTTGGTTTCCAGGATACAGAAAGCCCACAGGACAGTTTGGCTAAAATATGGGATTGAAAATATCAATCTTATAGCTTTGCATGAAAGGCCTGCAATTCCATCTTTGAACAAGTTTCTACCCATGTACTTATGAATTCCGCATCACTCCAGACAGATTCACAGAAATGGGCTGTTTACCCACCTACCTGGTAATAGCTGTAATGGGAGAATGAGGGAGATGTCTGTTGAACACTCCCTGTCATGTCAGTGTCCATTGCGCCTGGGGGGCAGCACTGACACACTGCTGGAAAACAAACACCTTTTTAACTTAGATTAATGTTTATAAATCACAGCTGCAGAGTTTTTCTATATGTATAACTGATGAGTGTTCACATAATTACCTGGGGAATAGAATCCAGGTCGGTATTGTGCATGGTGGGGGATATAACCATTGAACTTCTGCCCAGGGTTTGCAAGGCCTTGTGAACCCTGCTGAATATGCACAGTGGTTGGGCTTGACTGCAGAGTGCAGGAAGTGTCTGCAGGAAACCGGTGGATGACAGATATTGGGATTCCCTTGTCTGTGTAGAAGGTTGTAGGTGAGGGGGCATCACTATGACCCATGACCCAGCCACGAGGTGGGACTGGGGTCCGATCATACTCTTTCACAGACAGTGATCCGTTCTGGTGATATGGGTAAGGAGATGCTCGATGTGCCTCTCCAACATACACAGAACCTGTAGAAACATTGAGAGATAAACAATATTTTTAAAACATGGTTTTATGCAAACTGGGTGGTTCTGGTTCACACTAAGAATGTTCTTTGTAGTGTACGATAGCTATTGATTTACTTGAATAATTGTTCATACTTGGGAACTGGTATGATTAACAATGTACCTCTTTTCTCTACTTTGACTTTTTCGTCACCCTCATTTGCCATTAATCGGCGAAAGCGATTAGGTGGCCGACAGTTCACCTCTAACCCTGCTTCCATTTTCGCCTTGTTACCGCTTGTCAGCCTCTTAAGATTCACTAGAAGTTCAGGATGATCTTGTTTGAAGTTTTGGTTGTGGAAGTGATGTTGGATTCCGTCAGTTGGAGACCTGCCATGATCCTGTTTGTCTGTGCTCCCTGGGCCAAGGACCACCTTCCTAAACCCGTATAGATTCAATTGGCGGATGAAGCTTGTAAAGTTGGTCGTTTTGAAAAGGTCCATGTTATCAAATGCTTGCTTCTGGGGAGACAGCAGCTCTGCTTCAAACAGCTGTTGATCGATTATCACACCTTCACCACAGGTGTCCCAACGAATCGATCGGTTTTTGGGGTTATTCACGAGACGCCACAGTTTAGCGGGGAAGTTGTTCGGGTTTATGGGGATTGTCAGGAGTGCCTCTTCGAGTTCCATATTTTCGGCCCTGTGAGAAACAAAAATAGTGGACAGAAGTTCACTATAATACATGAAATCATAATGCCAAATGACGTGTATTCTGGAAATATTGGAAATTACCAATGGACCTTATGTAGTTTCATTTTAAGGTATTTCACTCCAGCCGGGGAAAAAATAGCTATTTTACTATTTTACTAGCACAAGTTTGCTAGCGATTAGCTAACAGTAGCTTGCAGCTGATCACTCAATTGATCGAGATGTTGGTGCTAACTTATGGAACTTAGGAAACACCTAACTCAAATCAGCCAATATATACATCAACATCTGTATTGTATTCCCATTTTGTATTAATTTCATTTCAGTACACCATACCTTGTTCTCTGCAAGCGCCCCTTTTCGTATTCTTCTCAGAACCGTTGAAAGTGTTCGCGAACCGTTGGAGCACGTTCCCACACGACGGGTTTGAATTCCAGAAAAGATCACCATTGAGCTCGAGACGACGGTCATCTTCGCGGCTCGGGCTATAATCCAATTTAGGCAGCTTGAGATTTTTAGAAATGCAGAAATTCACATATGGTATGATTATTCATTACTGCTTTTTGATCAACTAATGATGACAACTCAATCTATATATCTGCTATAAATAACTACCTCTTGGGTAACAGGCTACCTGTACGCCTACTATCTACAAGTGTATACATATTATTTACTGTATATCTGACATGTGTGCATGGGAAAATCGAAGCAATCATTATCATTTGAAAGATCATGGTGTATTTGATTGTCATATATGTCTGACACAAAAAAAACCTAACCCTAAATCTCTCCATTCTAATTATGCGTTGGTAAAATTACTCCATACCAATAGGCATACATACACCTGTTAAAATAAATAAATAATAACAATAATAATAATAATAATGATAATGATAATAATAACAATAATAATAATAATAATAATAATAATAATAATAATAATAATAATAATAATAATAATGTTTCCTTCTTCTAGCATTCTGACTGCCAATGGCCCCTGGTCCGAGCATTGATTACTTTTTCTTATGATGACTGATGGATAGATGATTCACTTACTTAAACAAATGTATTTGTTGTAGGTCGCTTTGGATAAAGGCGTCTGCTAAATGCCATAAATGTAAATGTAAAACATCAAGCATAGACAAAACAATGTTATGAGGGGTTATATCAGGGTTGGGCGTGCAATGGTGACCCAGTGTGGTCATCGATAGTATAGCTCTGGCACCAACCACTCGACGCAAAATGATGACGCATTATTCTGTCACCGGAAAGAGGACACAGACCAGACTTGTGTTTCAAAACAACAGTCATAGAGCACTCGATTCCCTTTATTTAAGATACATCAAGCATCAGCGGCTATTTGCCTTAGTCTCACACAATGGCGTTGGAGACTGTTCCGAAGGACCTCCGCCACTTGCGGGCTTGTCTTCTATGCTCTCTCGTGAAGGTAAGTTACCGAAGTAGCCTGAATTTGAGTAGCCAGCCTGCGATCGCTAGTTTTCCTCATCATGCATGCATTCACAGTCGAAGTAAGAGCTCCACAAGGAGACTAAAGATTCAGTTAATTTAGTTTATTTTTTATTCCCTTGATGAGGCACAACACTAGCCAGCCCTATTACATTAGTTCCCATTGAATTGTACTATGTAGCTCACTTCGTTCACTGTCGGACTGTATACGATTTAACTGTCGAATCAAGTAGGTAGTTAAATATGTGAAACTAGTTGGAGCGAATACTGTGTGACTCTGACCACCATCCCATCTTTTCTTGTCCATACAGAGTATTGACCAGTTTGAATATGATGGCTGTGACAACTGCGAGTCATTCCTTCAGATGAAGGGGAATCGTGAGATGGTCTATGAGTGTACAAGTTCTTCTTTTGATGGGTAAGCTCTCTGGCCACATGCAGATACTTGGAGTTTACACCAGATACATAGACCAAAGTTCGCAACTGTTGTTTGCAAAGACGGTAGGCCAATAGGTACACATTATGAGAAGGAACATGAGATTAGAATAAGTGTAAACAATGACAGTTTTAATGTTTTAGTTGTGCAAAGTGCAAACATGGCCCAGATTTTGCACTGAAGTATTCCGTCTGTTCACAGAGTCGTAGCCATGATGAGTCCTGAGGACAGCTGGGTTGCTAAATGGCAAAGAATAAGTAAGTTTGTCCTGATCCTTATGGTTTCTTATAAGCATTGTTTATTGTATCACAGTGCATTGCGATGACCCCTTTGTATTCAATTTAGCCCTGACAAACCTAGTAGTCTTCATGTTGTGGACTCACTGGAAGTGCATGGAGGCTAAGGCTAGGGCCTGGGCTAAATCTATGACAGACTTACGTAGGCACCACAGCTTATGTAATTTTACTATTGCTTACAATATAATGGTCGGAATGGTTGACTTGACTAGTATTCAGTCATCTAGAGAATAGAGATATCATTTAATTCTCAGGAAGTGTTTATTTCCTTTTTCCTGTCTTCCACTTTCCCTTATAGGTAACTTCAAGCCAGGTGTATACGCTGTGACAGTGACAGGACGACTACCCCCAGGTATGTCCATTAAAAGGCAGTGTGTATTCTCCACATTCAAGACTTGCAGAGGAGGCCGGTAAAATCTGGTCATATTGTTAAACCTGCTTTCATATGGAAAACGAACTGGAGTCTTCAAACAGCATGGCCCTCTCATGCTGCTGTAATTGAATCACAGTGTATGAACTGCTTTCAACATTGTTCTTCCCCCTTCTCTTCCTGCAGGGGTGGTAAGAGAGCTGAAAAGCAGAGGAGTGATCTACAAATCCAGAGACACAGCTGTAAAGACATAAGCCTGACCTTGTATTCTAAAGAGGCTGGTGGCTGATCATCAGCACAACCTTGTAATGCACCACCATTTCCATGAACCCAGAGCTGTATGTTTGGACTGAGTTGTGGATTAGAAACTTTATTTTTATTTTTTATAAACTTGCACAACTTTTGCTAAACTTGAGTGCAAGTCTATAATTTTCATTGTGTGTATTGTGTAATATCTCAGAACTGTCTGTTTTTATGTTGGGTAGATGGGCAAGTTTTTTTTATTGTTAGATGTGCAACCACATCTAAAACCATAATAAATCTCTTGACAGGGACAGTTGTTTTTACAAAAAATGTGTCTTTGGGTCTAGGGTAACATCAACCTTCCAGACTTGAGCTACTGTGTCAGTTTATACACTTAGACCACAAGGTGGTGCTGTGTCACTGCAGTTCTGAATATAATTTTTTCACTGGCTTATCAGGCATATTTATTGATAACTAAGGTATGGCTGGGCATTAGGTGGCAGCAACCACAAGCTACTGTAGTGACTCTACCATTGATATAGATATATAAGGGTCTAAACATGGATTCTACAATGTTCAGCTTTCTCTCCACTGAAAGTTCTTACATTTAGGTTGTTATCAAAATGTAATGTTATCGTGACAGTCTATTCTATTCTTCTGGTAATGTAATGATGACAACCGTCCTGCTCACAAGTAGGCCTACTCAGCTTCTATTTCATTGTTTAAAGTACACTTTTGAGGTTTACAGGATATTATCCCTTGGATGTTATTGCTTTGTGTGTCAGACATTGTTCAGGTACAGTTGGTACTTCATGTACCTCAAGAGGCTTGTTTAGGACGTTGCATCATTCAATACTTTTGTCATTGCCAGAGGGGTCAGGTGCTCAGCAGTACACTTTGTACTACTCTCCAATTACATCCTCATGAACTCGAACCTCATGAATAGGTCACTTGCATTTAAATTTAAAATGCAAAAGTATAATATACTGATTATCCTTTTTTGGAGGTTATCTGTATCTGCATGGGGAAAGAAAGAGTACTGCAGAAGGGCGAGGAGGCAATTTCATGCAGGGTGAGAAACTGGGGAGGTTGTGGTAGTAGTGGAGTGTGGTAGTAGTGGAGTGTGGTAGTAGTGGAGTGTAGCAGATGTTTTAAGCCTATACCCTCCATCACAATACAAGCACACACAACACTATGATTAGCATGCATGGATACCACTCCTTCCTAGCATGCACACAATACATGAAATCTACGCTAAATTCGTGGGAATTGGAATTGGGGTTTATGGGGATGGTGCCTCTAAATTGTCAATTGCTTTGGGATGGTATGGAAGCTTTATAATGACAAATCCGATCAACAAAGATATTAAAGTGTGTTTACCACCATAATTAATCTCCATACATCTCTGTTTGCCTCACTCAGCACTGTCAAACCACAGGTGTGATAGTAGAGCGTCTTTGCCCCCATTAGTGCAGAGTGTCATGCACATCAGAGTGCAGTTTTTCTGCTTTTCAACCCAGTATGCATGCACAGACCACAGATTACCTCTGCTAGTTGAATCTATGAACCGTTTCAAATGTGTGGCCATGCCAAAGCCTGTGCAGTCAGTATAGGAAGGATATGCATTCTGCAGATGAAGTCTCAACTTAATATACTACAAATTCTATATATCATTTTGTAACAGAACTAAGAAAGGATCATGCAGATCATTTTTTTGATTTGGGTTGGGCAGGCAAAGTTACAAAGCACATCCTGAGTAGGCCTATAATGCAAACATCAATAAAACGATGCATTTTCAAAATGATAGATACTATACTGTTATGGGAAATATTCTATGTCTAACAACCTGACTGTTTACCTATTTTCTTCTTGTGTGTGCCTCTTAGAATTCATCCATCTCAGAAATCGATGTGCTGATAGCCATGGCCTACCTTGAAATATAACTATGTGGATATGATACACAATATCCTTCACGTCTCATTCTCTGTCTAAACAACGGTGGTTTTCTCGGGGTATCATCCCACTCATATAATCAGGTGACCACCAGTAGCAGTTTACATGCTGTATGGCTTGACATACTTGGCAAAATATTCTTCTGTTTGTAATAAGCCTGCCGAATGTGCTGTTACATGGCAGGTAAAGATGGGTGGGGTGTTCAGATGGGTTTTTCAAATCATAATGAAATTAACTCCTTTCCATACTACTTTCTATTACATTCATACCAAATACCATCTCTCACCCAAGGGGGTCTTAACTCATTACTGGAGGTATGACTTATACCATAAAATAAAGGAAACCGTGCATACTGCCCTAAAGTTAATGAGAACTCATTTACTTTCACATCCATATTTTGAAGGAACTCACGATGAAATAGCAGTTATACAGTATGGAACACATTCACAAATGGTCAGGGACGGTTGCTAATCAAATAAGCGAGGTAGGTTTGATCACCCGTGAATGTTAACCCTCAGCCCTCCCTGTGGTTTCACTTCAACCCCCACTGTGGTACGTGGAGGAGTGGCTGGATGAGGCCTCTGGAAGTCTAGACATGAGTGTATGTTCAATAATGGCATCTCCTCAGCCTTCTGACAAAACATGTGCATGATATAATTATATTTTTACATCTTTGATATGCTTTCTCTCACATTTTTTATAACTTATACTGAACTTTTGACAAGTAATTTCATGAAAATGGTGGATTCTCAACAAAAAACTGCAAACTAAAAACAAAACAAGCAAACTAGCTATTCGCGCCTTTCTTACAGCAAACCCTTTCAACCACAGCACTGTCAGGAAACCTAGTGTTGTCAGCTCCCCCCTTGGGGTCATGCCAAAACCCCTGCATGCGAAATCATTTGACTCCGCCTATGCAAAGGAGAGCGCATTCTCTTTTGTCTGCCTCTCACAGAGACACACGGGCCTGTAAGGCCAGGTTTCATTGGTGGCTGCCATGATTGGGTTTGTCCTTATTTGGACATGTCTACTTTTCTATCAGTATGGGAATATATCAATTCAATATGTGGATGATGAGAAACTATAGGCCTCTACTTGCCCCACCTGGTTGATTTTGCTGAGGCTGGGACTTTTGGGTTATCTATTAAGCTCATCTTATTGTGTGAACAGGATTGGAGATCCTTGAACATAGCGTCTGTCTCGTCCAAAAATGATCCTGTACCATTAGGACATGCTGTACTCTGGGCAGTAAGGAGGGACGATGAAATGGTGCTACTGTATGGAGAATGGAATGTCAATTACATACGCTCCCACAGCTATACACATTACAACAACACACACACACACACACACGCACGCACGCACGCACGCACACACTCACACACACACACACACACTGTTGCTCGTGACTCTGTTTCATAAGGGCTGATGAAACTTCCTCTCTTTATCAGTCTTGAGAACAGCTACAGAACTGAGAGCAGGGGAATACTGCAGCAGCAGAAGTTTGCTATGGTGAAAGGATTTCAACTCCTCAAAAAATAGAGGATGGAGGAAACCTCTTAACTTTTAAACCCCATGAAAGGCTTTACCGTGTTGTTTTGACCTGTGTTCAATTTACAATTCAAAAGGCTCAAGTTTAAGGTTTAAGTTTAAGGTTAAATGTTTCTGTAGTAAAATGTGATTGCTTATACCACTGTGTCCGATAGGACTGGGTTAAACTTTTAGGTAAGCCCTGGCTGGGAAGTGCAGGTCGTGGTTATAGGGGCCACAGAGTGACTCAGTGGCAGCAGGGTGGTTTGATGTCAACACATGGCTGTGTAAGAAGGCCAGAGAGAGCAGAGGCAGGGAGGGGAAATGGCTGCCGAACCAGATAAGGTCTATCTCCAGGGACAGGGTGGGCTCTAGAAGGCCCCCGCTTTGTGTTCATCACACAGGCACTGATCACTTCCTCTTTGGCACTCACACAGATGCCCCAGCACTGGCAGGGTCCTCATTCTACTGCAAATACCCCCTCACACAACTGACCTCTAATTCACTACATGCAAATGTCTCTGCTTATTTCCAGAAGTTTGATTGATACAAATCTCCAAGTTGTATCAGACATGTACTGTCATCATGTTTAGTCAATACAAGACATTGATAACAGAACTTATCAATCCATACCGTACAATTATTGGACACTACTCAACACTCAAAATGCTTATGCTGGTGTCATGCTCTCTCATGAAATCAGGTTAAAACATCTGTAATGACAAACGTCCATGGCAATAAGTGAGGTAGGCCTACTTTTTCTCATGTCCTCTATGTTCTTGGTATGTTGTAGTTGATCTGACTTGTAAGCAGTACAAGAGAACAATGTCTCCACCTGACACCACTGAATATTGACACAATTGTATTCATCACCCTTTATGCTTACTTTTGTGTCACTACAATGTCATCTTTTAGTGTATCTTCAAGATAATCTTTTTATCCTTTTGGTACATGTGTACACAGTGTACAGAGTATTCATTTCCTATCCCCACTGCCCTGATAGGTATGAATGTCAAGGTAATTTCCACCCATTTCTCTCACACAATGACTTACATGTTTTGTCCATAGGGATGGATTTCATGGGAGAAAATGAATGTGGGTAACATATTTCAATAGAGAATTATTCTCCAAAATATTAACGTTTATGGAGCGCTGTACTGCACTCTCATATTATTGTGCATTAAAGGAGTCAAACAAATGTATTAGAATCAATGACAATTGAATGTATGTAACTAAAACTAATTCAGTAGATTGCTGTAGGTGTTCTGATGACTAGAAGTGAAACTAGAATACACAAAAATGAAGAACTGATAAAGCTCCTCACCTTTTCCAATGTTATAATTTCATATAATTACAGCCAAGTTTCAAGACCCTAAAACCCCAAAATCATATTCATTCATATTGTATAACCGCATAGACTCCCATTTCTCCCACCCACTGGCCTTCCATCTACTAGGTTGTCATAGTTACAAACTGCCCTGTCAAGGCAGCACTGGAGAGAGTGTTTTCACATGTGGGGGGAATTGAAACCTCTCTTTCAGCTGTGACAACCAACGGTGGAGCCCCTCAAAGTAGAGTGGAAAATAAAACTGTCACCAGGCCCTTGAAGACTCAGCAAGAGAACTCAGCTTCTAACCTGTTACACATAATAAAGTGGGCCCTACAAGATACTTTCCTTGCAATAATTTATTGGTCTGGAACTTGTTATTCTTAAATCAAATCATCAATCAACAACAATCATGACCTCCTCCCTGTGCAAAAATGTGGTCACACGTTACATTAAGTTTCCCCTATACCTGTGTAGTAACTCTGTAATTACTCTAGTAATAACAGTGTATTTACATGCTGTTACAGAGTACTACACATGAGTAATTGCTTTGTAATTGCAATGGAGTTGAGTGGTTAGTGATAAGGAGTGTTCCAAATTCCACTTGTGGAATAACCCAAAAGGCTCAAATCCATATAACATGCAATACCAACATACTGTGACAACTTCTTAATACATTGTTGTTAGTAGAAAAATTGCAGCATTACTATACAGGTATAGGGTCAACTTAATGTAAAGTGTTACCAATGATTTTAATGTAAACCGATTATGCTTTTAAACACTGTTAACTTAGGTGAGAGATTGAATGTACTTTGTACAAACATTGAGAAGAAGTCAAGTGTATTTTCTCATGTGCACATTTCTGCTGCTGTGGTGAAGCCCTCCCCCACTTCCTCCATCTCTCTCTGAGCTGTGGGTTGCTTAGACAACGGATGAAAATATCTTGCTATGAAGCCAGCAAGAGCACTTTGCTGTGGCTTACAAGCAGTTTTTTTTTAATGTTTGTGCTGTCTCTAGATACAGTGAGCCTTGCTCTCAAAGGAGGTCATGTTAAAGGGGAGGAGTTATTCTATGCTACATTATACCGTACCAGTTTATTGTAATCATTACTACTTTACTCTTACCTATGAGAGAATGTGTACCTTTTCACTAAACATAGCTATGTCATATTTTCCATTTCAAAGATTGTAAAATTCTCAGTAATAAGAGTGAATTGCAAATTATCTAACTTCAGGGCTCACGAAGGCCTCCCACAGGAAATAACACCGTTTTTTTTTTTTCAACAGGTACTTCCTTAACAAGTTTTCTACTACCGTATCTCTACCATCTCACCTCTTTAAACCTCTGTCTACTGTTAACTGTTTAAGTTCAAGTGTGTGCAATGTCACTGAACAAATTATTACAAAATATTCTATAACTACCTCCACCTACACTAGTAAACTCAGAGGCTCATCTGGTCTCACCTAAAGTGTAGTAGATGTGATACATGGTCACAGGATGTCTGCTACCTTCTCATGTTGCAACTGTGTTCTTGACAATATTAGGCAATGCTAAGTGTGAGAGAGTCATTTAAAAAACCCAGGGAAGGGAGATAAGAAAGATGCAAATTAAGTACTAGGAAGTTTTGAGGCACAGGTTTAGTATGGGTCTGCGGGAGGATAGGCCTCTAGCAAGGCCCAGTTTTTAGGGCTTCTCAAACAAGAACTTTACAGACAAGGGTGACACAGTTTGATTTCAAAGTGTACTTTGAAATTCTGATTTCATTGGTTTTCTTCTTATGAAAGACATGTCAGTAATCTGCTTCTTCGTAGGCGTGGTGAATTGCATCTGCAAGAGCAAAAGAGTGAGACGGAAGTAAAGAAAGAGAGAGCGGCTGTGACTGTTAGACCTCTTCCTGTGGTTTATACCACGTGGTCATGGAGGGTTAAAAAGCAGACAACTTCTTCTTCTTCATCCACTTCTTGGACAGAGAGGAGAAGACACTACTAAGACCACTGGACAAGCGCCTCGCTCTTAAGACAAAAAAAGGACTCTTCGTTGTGGTACAGTATGGACATATAGTGTTAGGTACAGCATTTTATTTGTTGCTATGAGATGAAATGTACTGTATGTTTAGTAAATGCAAATGACTAGTGTACTCCATTAACTCTCAATGGATTTGCACATAAGTCAACATGACAAATCTATACAGTGATTATGTAAAATCTTTATTCATTTAATTATTATTATTTTTTTTTAAATAGCGCAAACCTTCCATAACACTATTTTTCATTTGGAAGCAGAGTTTAGAACATTTGAACAGAAATAGAAATTCTCTATATTTTTGGCATTGGCTCCAAATTTGAGGTGAACAAACCATTCATGATTGAGTAGAGTTGTTTGTAAAGAGAATAATCTTAAATTTACCTGTCGTCAAGGAAATGGAAAAAGCTTACTCATGCCAGACAAAATGGCTTCCTTAAGATAGTGCCTCAATAGACTGATCTACCATCATTGCACCAGTCTTGTGCTTGCACTAGTCTTAGCCACATAAACTAACATGGGGCACAATTTGAGGGAGGGTGAAGTGGGGGGGGTTCATCTCCAACAACTGCCTTTGTTCAATGTTTAAAACGTGCTGTTCTTTGGAATTAATAGCTTTTTCCAAAGCTTGAACTATTTAACATACACATTTTTCCTCCTATTTCATATCTGTGCATATTATGATTACACTGTTGCAAAGTATGTGATGTATAAAGTATAAATACTATACTACGTTTAATTGTCTGTAAGGGTGCGACGATGGCTGGGTGGGGTTATTTAGAGCAACTGTGCCGGGTCACATGGGTCGGGCATCGGTTATGTACAGGTGCAGGAGTGAAGACTGAAACGGGAAGAGAGAAGAGGACCTTGGGAAGTACAGTGCAGTCATCCATAAAGTAGAAAGCACTACTAAACTCCTTGCCACAGTGTAGTGTTTCCTACTTTATGGATGAGTGTACTGTTGGCTACGGTGAAGAGGACCCAGCATGGCGCAGACACACACTCAGGAAATCAAAAAAGAGGAACCTGCTTTGTTTCACTTGACGTTGCACAGCCCAGAGTGTCGCCCCCTTCAGTTCACATGAGCTGTGCACGCAACACAGAACAAAGCTGGACACTCGGATGACTTATCTCTGTTTGACTGTACTTTGGTTGGTCCATTACTAGACATAAATTCTTTATCATTCTATGCCTTTGATTTAGAAATTATTGATGCAAACTGATGTCTGTATTGGTTCCAATTTCCAAGATTTTTACTCAATAAAACAAAATTAAAAAAACTTTCCTCTCGAGAATGTTTTGTCTTTCTAAAGAAATATAATGATTTTAGTTAGACACACAGTGATGAACTCAACATCCCCAAAAATAACCATCGCAACAGCTTTTATGTGAAAATATACTTTATTCCTGTAAAAAGATCCATATTGAAAGAAATTGCCACAATTTCAAGTCAACAAGTCCTCTGTGCACTACTTCTGAGTTATAATTCCTCAATAAACACTGCCTCGACATGCAAAACATCTGAAAAAAACATTAACAAAAAAACCAACAATGTATTTACAGATGAGCTTCCAAAATGGGTAATAAAAACCTTAATATACAAAAGGTAAATCTTCCATTGTTTTCAAAAGAACGCATACAGGTCAGGAAAGACAAACAAAAGTTTCCTTCTCTGTATGACAATATCATACCTCAAAGTCAAAGCCCCAACAGTGAGTCACTGAACTCTGTACATTATATACAGACAGACACAGCTCCTGTGACTTCTATACTCCACACTTGGCTTCCACTGCATCCACAATCAGACCACTAATATATTGCAAAAATGCCAAGTAGAACTATAAATACATAAATATGACAATAAATAAGGCCGAATATGGGTATTACATAATTATGCATGCAGTCAATAAAAGTAGTGTAAACAACATATTAAGACTAAACAAGGTCTTGTAAGGCTAAATATGATCAACTGTTGTCTAGAATGCTTCCTATGGGTTAAAGTCCTATTGAAATAGCAGAGCAGGACAGATGTTTGTTCAGAAGACAAGGGCAGTACATTTCTAAAGCTTGCAATATTAATGTAGCAGCCTTCTTACTAAAGAGCAGGTTGGGGAACATCAGAACATTAAAGGCCTTGAGGGAATACAAATATTGACTGTACATTTCAGCAATTTCAAAGTCCATACCCACTCATACAGCCACTGCTACCGCATTCCTGCTTCTATCCTGATTCAAGTCCAGCTCAATAGTGGCGCAACAGGATGTGTCATTAACCCCCCCCCCCCCTTTATTCTTGGCATTTTCTGCTATTCAATATTCTCCCTTTAATTAATAATACTGACAGAACTACTGGTAGAAAAAAAACCTAAAACAAACCAAAAACATCCATAACATTCAAATAAACCAGATTTGCCTCCAACGTCTGTAGTCAGGTGTGCTTTGACTCCATCCATTAATGGCTGGGACTTATTCAACTCTGTGCAATGTTCAGAATAACATCCGTTCAACACAGCACATTTCTACCTGCAACATTAAATGTTTCACCCCTCTGAATAAGCCCCTGGTGTTTGATGCTTGGTCTTTCATCATCATGGTAACAGGCAAAGCACCTAATGTTTTGGCAAGGATCTTCTTCTGCGGTTTTCACAGCCACAGCTTATACGAGGTGGCTCAACACATATTTGAGAAAGTTAAACCTGAGAAATAACTTAATACGAGCCCTGTATTAAACAAATAAAATCAATGAAATAAAACCTCCATATCAAATGTAATAACATACAGCTATCATTGGGACAGCATGTTCAGATAACAATTACTGCATATTTAACTGTATGGTAAAATAAACTACACAGCTACTGTATAGCGCATGGGTTGTTGATGATGTTAGCATAAAATAGTGTAACCTGTGCAGGACGAATAATTACAAATGTTTGAGTTGCTTATCTTGTCCATCGTCCACACAATACTCCTAAAACGGAGGCAAAGAAAATAGAAATCAAAAGAAGATAACAGACTGTTAGAAATAAGGATGGACTCAAGACAGACCCCATATCACAAAGTGACACGAAACACCAGGCTGCTCTCTCTCTCACACACTAACGCACGCACGCACTCAACCCAATAAAAACTGTGCCAACTGAGTCATTAATGCGAGTTCTGTGTCAACTTTTGAGAAAGGCATAGACAGATTTCAATCTCACCATCTGACTAGGCAGCTTTGTCTACACACACTCTGGAGACCTTAAGGTCCATCTTTCACATTCGTAACATTTACATCCAAACATGCTTAACTTCAACATAGAACTCTCTAAATTACATATCTTGACAGTTGTCACATTACAATGGACGTTTCTTCTGCAGCCTACCTACAGCTACTGGAGTGTTCTTTTCATAACGAGTCACTTCCTGCTCTGACATCACTGCATGCAACATGATATGAGTGAGGAAGAGCCTGGTAAAGAATAACTCGTGATTTGAACAAATATAGCGTTAAAACATCATAGTTAAAATACTTCTGACAGACAGGGAGGAACAACCAAAACTTACATTTTAAATACAGTACATCCAGTTAAAATAGAAAATGACTGATCCACCATGGATGGATCTGCAAAGTGACGGGGAAAAATACAAATACAACAAACAGATGAAGAGACGCTCTCTTTCATCCTCTCAGTCTAACTGAGAATTGAGAATAATGTCTATGACACCAGGTTCAGCATGGGTCTCTCGTAGTGACTGTATCTATCTGACTAATGTCTATGGCAGCATTTTAACATCACCTCCGCATCTGATAAATCAAAGCAAATCCAATCCTTCTGAGATTACTTCAAGATTAACATCAAGTATAAAACCTCAAAGAGTTGACCACTGGTTAATACTTAGATAATCAGGGGGTATATGTTTAAGCAATCTGTAATTACAGGGAGTTTAAATACTTTAACATGCAAATTAACATGCTCTCAGTGATGCTGCCAGGTCTCATCGATCCTGTATGACAAAATACGCTCCATATTTTGACAGTTGGTCTAGTAGTAGTGTAAAGAAGCTCAAGAGGTGCATTTAGGTGTACAATATCTGCCACTGACAAGTTAGTGTATTTGTAGCTATATCGAATAGCAACTAAACTAACAACATAGATTAACAACTAAGAGTAATAACAAACATGAAAAAGTGCTTTCAATAACAATAGCGGGTACATGTCCCAGCTTTCATTCCTTCTTGCTGGACCCCAGCTTTTTGAAAAGCTTCTTTCCTTTGGAGAAGAAGCCTTTCTTTTTCTTGCCTGGCGGGGAGGCGTCTGTCTGTGTCAGACTGTCTGCTGGGACGTGGGGAGGAGAGGAGCTGAGGACTTGCCTGGGGGCTGGGGCTGGATACTGGGAATGGTCCAGGGCTGGTGCTGGTGTTGGGGCCGGGTCTGTGTAGTCTGTCTGGACTGGGCCAGGCAGCCCTGTCTGTGGGTGCAGAGCCTCCTCTAGTGCTGTGGCTTCAGTATCTTTCAGCTCCATGAAGGTGGTCTGACTCACCTTGATGTGGAAAACCCAAAAGTAGAAGAAAATTATTTTTCTGACCATTTGTGTCCCTTCATAAATTGTCTCAATAATTCCTCTAAACCTGGCAGACCAAATAGAACTAGTAAATCACACACTATTAACAACAATTTCACTTGGAATCAGTTCATGTACATGATGATGCATGAACTGATTCAACAAACATCAACACCTAAAATACTTCAATATACCCAGTTAAAACTAGAAGTGACAAATCTAATGGTATAGGGAGGATAGTGGACTCAGACCTTCAGAGATCTCAGCCCTTCATTAACGCCACTGGGCCTGATCTCCTGAACAGGACAGGAGCCTAAGGTTCTGAGGGGATTACTAGTCCTAAGGGTAAGAGGGATATGGATAAGGAGGGTGGAGGAAGGGCTATGTCTCTAGTGCTGGATGTCTTCAGTATCAGAAACACTTACACTTAAGTCTTAAAGTGCACAGTTCTTTTGTGCTTCTGCAAAAGGCCATGCAGAAAACAGAAGGGCAGAAGAAATGCAAAACAGGGAAATTATAGAGACATAGTACACAGTACAAAAAAAAGACAAAAAGACAACTGAAAAGTGCATGAAAAGATAATCAGCTTACGAACACCTTTGGCTGCAACCATTGACCATAAGCCGATCAGTGCGCTACTTGATATAAAGTGCATGCCTACGTCCTAGGAGTAACCAGGACACACACACACATCCAGAGGTCTCAGGGTACCTGGGAATCTCTCCTCTCTGGTACAGCCTGGTCAGGTGGAGGTCCCCCTCCAGCAGCCTCCTCCCCCGTCTCTGGGTAGGCCTGCAGGAAGTTAGAGGGCACCAGGCCTTTGTGTCCGTTCAGGTCTCCCTGGAAACCACACACACATACGGCATGTGTGAGCTTTGACATCAGTCAATCAAATAAGAAAGCAAGTAATTGTGTCATTGTATTGCATCTCTTTAAAGAGGTATATGCACTCACATAGAAGAAACCATCGTCATCCATGTCACCAAACACATAGATGATGTCGCCTGCACTGAAGGTCAGTTCAGCCTGCAGAGGGCCATAGAAGTGGGGACAATGAATATTCAAATATTACAGTGAATTACATTTTCCAACCTGCAGCTGCAGCTTTATAAACCCATCAGCATGAAACTTATAACATGTTACCATTGACCAGAACAGAGAAGTATCTTCTTTTTCTTTTTACACAGTCTACAATGTATGCAAATAGCTCTCACCTCTATGTCTGCATTGGGAGAACTCTCTCTCGGGTCGTAATCAAAAATGGCCACCATCCTGCGAGGACCAGGAGCCGGGTTCCCCATGGCAACACCCGACTGGCTGGGATCTGTCAATCAAATAGATAACTGCAGAGTCAACATTTCGGCCAACCAGAGGAGTGGGAAACCGTAACCACTTCAATCCCCATGACAGCATGCATTTCATATTCACTCAGAGGTCATGCAGCTTCACATCACTGGGCCAAAACATAGAGGAGAAGAATTGATTAACAGCAGTAGTGGCCGGTTGCGACTTCTACCACATATCTTTGCAAGCAAGACAGTCAAGAATCAAACGAAGTATAAAGTCACTTTAGCATGTTTCCACGCTTAATGCAAAAGAGGAAGAGGCATAAGAGCTCATGCAGTGATGTCACTTAAAACAGGAAATTAAGCTGGGTTAGGGTTATGATTATGGGAAAGGGGGAAATGCATTCTGGGAGAGCTCCATCATCAGGCAGACAGTCCTGTGAGACAAGAGGATGAGGCCAGACTAGAGGATGAGGCCAGACTGGAGGATGAGGCCAGACTCAGCCCATTAGAATGATGCATTAAGAGGAAAGGTTAGAGAGGGCACATGATGAAGACATGGATCTATGTTCAACACATGCAGGTGTCCAGTGAACCTTGGTGCAGTCTGATAGATAGAGAAAGAGAGATGGATACAAACCTCGACTGGAGGAGGAGTCTAAGCTATCCTCCCATAGTGCAGCAGACTCAACTGTACGAGGAAATAGGAATGGGGTGGGGAGAGCAGGTTAGAGCACTTCACCCTGGTTCTCCAGGCATTGGCATACACTCAGAGAACCAAACCAACCCTAGAAACCAAAGCAAACCCTATAGCAACCTTAGGCCAGCTATCAGTCAAACAGGAGCAGACAAAGGCACAGATGGAAGAGATCAGAGGGGATGTTTGGCACTGAAGGGAAAGACTGTCACTGTATTGTAGTCACAACTGTGGCACCTCATCCATTGACCTGCTTTTACCACCTCTTATCTGACTGATCAGTGAGAAAACTACTCACTTCATGCAGATTCTATTTTATATAATAACCCATGATTAACTGTACAAATTGAACAATTAGGCAATATGGAATGATATTATACTGCAAGAAGCTTATTTCTTTTTTCCTGATCTTGTTGACCCAGATAATGGGATCTTTCTCATTTTCATCTACCCAAAAATCCCCTCTGGTCAGTGAGCAAGAGGGGAAGAACAATAAAGTTATATAGAGAGAGAGACAGAGAGAGAAGCAAACCAGAGGGATAGAGGGAGGGAGGGAGGGAGGGAGGGAGAGAGACAGCCACAGTCAGCAGCGAGACACACCTTTCTTGGATCGTCTCGGTTTCGGTGGTGGAACAGGGCGACGCGGAAGCTGTGCATGTGAGCGAGTGCCTTTATGGAGTTTTAAAAGGAAACCAAATTTGAAACCAAAAAAAACACAGAGACCCAATATTGAGAAGAAGCAGACCAAAAAGACAGAATGAGACGCCTGTAAAAAGCAATTACAACCAACAAATACACAGCCAACACAGCAGTGAGACAAAGTGGAAGTGAAAGGGTTAAAACATCTGCAGAGAACATTCTGGCAAAAAGCAGGAAATATAAGCATATTGTTAGCTTGATCTGGTAGCTGGGTAATTCAGTAATTCTGTGGGTCTTTGCACTTAGTCCACAGATTAATAGCCTTTTTGGCACTTAATAAAGCTGTTGGCACTTATTTGAGAGGAGTTGCATGACACAAAGTCAATGAAAAAATCTGCACAGTAAAATCATCTGAGTGGATGATTTCCTAAAAAAGCAACACAAACAAGTGCAAGACATGAAAGCATTCAAAGCATCTTGAAGGAATGGCATCTATACTTAACTAACCAAAATGTGCTATTCAGGCTGTAACTTCTTACTCTGTGACTCCATTACACTAAGAGGCAGCTGCCGTGTGTCAATTCAGAGGAAATATGCAAACATTTGCTTTCATTTCAAAATGTATGATGTTTGAAGTATATTATCTACAGTCACAGCTGATTGATTTCAAGACTAGAAAGAGAGGAGGAGAAATTAACCAGCACAAAACAAGCAGCTTTTTGGCGAAAACTAGCAGTTATGAAACATCTGTCTCATCACCCTGTCCTATAACACTAATACTGCTGTTTTCACTTCTTTCACTTTCCACTACACGACAGACAATGGAGATTTCATGAAACAAAAAAACAACAAAAACACCAGTTTAAAAGGTTCCCATTGTACAGTGTGTGAACATATTTGGTGGCAGACAACATATATATGATCCATAGGGCTGACACCAAACATAATGCTGGTAATTTGGACCAGAGGCTGAGGTCAAGGGCCGGTTTGGGTGGTTGTTTGTAGGGTGAAGCCTTTTGGGATTGGCTGGTGATATGATTGACAGAGTGACCTACCTATCTTCTCCATGGAAGCATCAGTAGACAGGAAGCCCTGTTGCAGTAACTGTTCCCTGGTCTCGTCATCCTCCACCTGGATCTCAGACACCATGTTACACGGCACATATCCCAGACGACCGCCTGACTCCCCACGGTAGAACCCATCTCCATCTTTGTCTCCAAACACCTGCAACACCATGGACAGGAGATGGAGGAAGGAAGGGGAGGGGACGAGAGGAACAAGATGACTGCTGTTAGGGTGTGGAATTGATCCCTACTGTACATAATTGCATGGATACTTCAGCCGAGATTAATGGATGAGAGGTATAGAATATAGTGCAGGGATATATATAACATTTCTGAAAATTCCAAGCTATCATCAGAATGACATACTTTGATGATCTGCCCCTCCCTGAAGGGTAACTCCTCCTCCGCAGCATCTGGGTTGGGCGACATGGCGACAGGGTCGTAGGGGAAGAGGGCCACAAAGATGCGGACCTCATTCTCTCCTATCAGCCTGGCAGGCTCCACACCCTCTGCACAGATACACACACACACACACATTTAAAATACTTTATCTGGACCTACAAAGGTCACACACACTCTGTGAATGCACACGCCCGGACAGAGTTCATGAAATCCACATGGCAGTGGCCACATGTCCCTTCCCCCACCCTGCTATGCTATGGCGTAGCCCAGGCGTGTCCTTAAGTGAGGTAATCAAGCTAAACCTCTGAGCCTAAGCCCATGTGAGCCGCTTGAGAAACGTGCGCTCATGCTCATGATCCCCGGGCCACAGAGGAAGAGGGGAAAAAAAGAGAAAGAGAAGCACAGCACGGACTCCTCTCTCCAAAACTAGACCAATTTCATCTCTGGACATTTCTATAGACTAAAAAACACAAGGACATTATGCACGTCTAAACACATCAGAGACATTAAAAGGTGCAATATGTAGCTTTCTCCCCTTGAAAATGTCACAAAATAACTATGCTGAATCATTACTGATGACTGCATGCATTACTGCATTGGCAGTCTGTGACAATGCTTGCACCTGCCAAGACTCTGCCCTTCAGACTGTTTTTGCTTTTCCAAAATGGGATGTTTCTGGGTGTCTACCACTTGCTGTGGGCGTGTAACCTGCGACTTGCGTGTGTGTGGCTCATTGGCTACCAACTGTCTGGGAGCCGCAAGTATTTCTCAGTGCTGGAAGCTGAGCTAAGCAACTGAAGCTTTGTGTGCAAATAAGTTCGTAACGTGTATTCTAAAGATTTTTCCTAGTAAACACCCTGTTTGACATTATAGCCTTTTCTAAGTTTTGTTGACAGATTAATTGTTTCAGTTACAAGTAGTTTGCATTGAGCAAGGGGAGGGAGAGAGGAGACGACACTATTCTGAATTGTCATTGCAATTCCCATTGTAGTGAAAAGACGGCGCAGTCCTGCATATGATGCCTTTAAAGTGATTTGTTACGTGGCATGTCATGTAAAAATGGCCTACACATGTGGCATAAGGTACAGTGTGTTGCTATGACACCACAGCATTACCATAACCAGAGGGCTGTGTATCTGATGTACTGATTATCGCTACCTACAGTATTTGATAAGACAGACAGTTTATCTGAACTGCTGTAGTGAGCCTTAAGCTGTACCAATGAGGTGTGTTCTATCTCATTAGGGAGGATCAGTCCATCTGTAGCAACAGTCAGAGCCGGAAAAATAGCACACTTTCATATCCTCAGTGATATCTCTGGAGATGTGAAAGCTCCTCCCTGCTGCCCCTCTCTCTCTTTAGGTGTGAGTAGTCCTCTCTGTGTATTTGTGTGTGTGTCCACATGGTCTCTTCCACCTGCAACTGAGAACAGCTGAGCTATATATGTGATCTGTTCCATGAGAACACAGCTGGGAGATTGAGGGAGACAGAGAGAGAAAGAGAGAGAGAGAGAGAGAGAGAGAGAGAGGAGAGATCAAGAGAGGCAAACAGGCGAGAGGATGGCGAGAGGCAGAGAGAGAAATAAAATACAGAGAGAGGGAGAGAGAGAGAGAGACTCATGCTCTTCAGTGGCGGTTTCTCTGCTGGCTAATCTAGGTTACTATTTTCATGGTTGTCACTTCCTCCTGTCTCATGTCATGACAAGCCATTTTGGGTTAAGCTGGTTCTTAGCTTAGCGCTCTCTCTTCCCAACCCCAGCTAGAGTACTGTCCTCCCCCCCTCCTCCCCCTTCTCTGCCTCCAGTGTGATAATCTCACTGCAGTCCTGTGGGATAAAGGGAGGTCTGCCAAGAAAAGGAGTGCCAGCACTGTCCTATACACCCTCAGTACACTGTTATCGGTGAGGGAGAAAGATAGACATAGACAGACAGAGAGGGAGGGAGAGGGGGAGTGAGACAGAGGAGAAGGAGGAGTGAGAGTCTGACCTTTGAGCTGCCTGGCTTCTGAGCGTGTCAGCTTAGGAGAGAGCTCAGTCTGGGCACCCCATGCAGTGCCAGCCTCCAGTGCTGGGTCTCTGCCACCCTCCTGGTACACACATGCGTGAGCACACACACACACACACACACACACACACACACATAAACACAGTCAGAGAAACAAGCACCTGACCCAGAGACCCAACCACTATAGGGGACAGGACACCTGGGGCTGTTCTCACTGCTAGAAACCTAACTCATCATTTAACTAGACCAAGACGCAAATTAAACAGTCTTAAATTTGGAAAACCTGAACCTTTCTAGATACGTTGTCATACAATTAACTATCAAAGCATGTTTCAGGTATATACTGTAGCTATAGACCTCACTGAACAACCCCAGAAGTTCTTTACATCCATAGATATTGATGACATGTTCTAATAGGTGCATACACTCCGGGAAGACAAAAAGCACAGAGAAAAGTTCAAAAGCATGTTTTTTCCACGATGGGAGAGAGTTGTAAGACACTGCAGGGCTGGAGCGACACATAACTAGAAGGAAACAATGACTGCGTGGTTTCCCAGGCCTCTGCAGGTTAAATGCCACTTGGTAGTGCGGTTAAACAGATGGACAGGCAGAAGCTGGGGTCTCAGCTAAAGGGGACATTGGACGAATGACGAGACGACTACACAGACGCCGGGAGAGGAGAGGAGAGGAGAGGAGAGGAGAGGAGAGGGCATCCAAATGCAGCCACAGGGAACAACGGGTAACTGGCTTAAACCTTTTGTATCCGCCCCCTGCACACAACTTAGCTGCTTGGCTGACATCCCAGTTGCAGGGTGATTGATAGGACCTATAGAGATGTGTAGGAGTTCTAATGCAACATGTCCTAGAAAAGCCCGGTGGCCCTCCGAAGGGCTACCTGTTTCTATACCCTCTGTCCACTGCTCTGACAGTGATGTATGACACAGTTAGAACGTCTGCTATCTGTGCTACACAGCCAGCCTTCAGGGCAGGATGCTCCACTAAAGGACACAAAAGGTTACAGCCGTTCTCGGGGTGGGGGGAGGGACTCGGAGAACACACCCGTTGGTGGTGGGCTGCGGCGGCGATGGTCTGGAGCTCAGGTTTGGGCCGGCGCAGAAGGGCTTGGGTCAGGTCTGGCTGCCCCCCCTCCACCCACCACTCGGAGCTCACCTGCTCCACCACAACTTCCCGGGGGTCGTAGGGCTGGGGCTCCTCATCGTTGTCTGTGCCATACTCAATGTCTATTTCTACCCCAGAGCCAGACGGGGCCTTGACTGTCCGCACCGTCTTACTGACGAGGTAGGAGCCAGGGGGGGCAGTGCCGACGGCCGTTGCTGCTGCCCCGGCAACAGACATCTGACTCCTGAGCAAGGCCTCTCTCCGGAGACGGTCTCCTAACCCACCCAGCGCCAGCGCCACTGCCCCCGCCTCGTCCCGGCCGTGGTGGGCCCTGTGGGGGGCACGGCGCACCCGCATCTCTCTGCTGTTGGACCCCGAGTACAGGCTGGGGTCCTCCTCATTCTCCTCCTCCTCCCCAGGGTAGCTGATGGTGTCCACCGTGTCGGCGTAGTGTACCCTGTGCTGGGGCCGTGGCAGAGGCCTGACCTGCATGGCCCCATGTCTCGGTAAGGGCTCTTTGGCTTGGGCTCTGGGCTCCCTGCTGCTGTAGTAGTGGTGGGGTTGAGAGTGGGGGTTGGGGGGTTGGTGGTGGTGGGGGGGGTGGTGTCGGGGGCTATGGTGGATGTGGTGGGTGTGGCTGGGGTGTGGATGGCTGGGCCTGCCACGTCCTTGTCTGTAGTGGGGCAGAGACTCCTCCTGGCTGGTGTCCTCCTCATCAGTCACCTCGGGGATGCTGAACAGCTGCTTGGTGTGATAAGCCTGAGGCGGCAGCTTCAAGATTTTCTCCAAGATCTCCTCGTCACTATCCGGCTCCCACATGTCCGACTACAGGGGTGTGTGTGTGTGTGTGTGTTTGTTTGTTTGTGTGTGTGGTGGGACGAGGTAGGTAGAGTAGGACATCATGATGTATAGTGAAGGTAGAGGGAGTATAATGTACAGAGTACAGACAAACCCACCCACCCGCCCCATATCACAGGAAAAGGAAAAAGAGAAACAAAAATAATCAAAATGGTGAGTTCAAGAGTGAGACAGGAAAATAAAGCAAACTCAAAATATAAAATTGAAGAGCAGTGGTTGTCCTCTTCAAAACAACAAAAATATAGACAGAACTGTTGGTGAGTGCCTTTGTGTGTGTGTGTGTGTGTGTGTGTGTGTGTGTTTTCTCCCACAGGTCCTGGGTGAGTGTTTACCCTGCTAGATCTGATGGTGTAGCCCCTGGGCTGCACCCCTCCTGGGGGGTCTGAGTAGAGGTCCTCCTCCTCCTCCTCCAGGATGTCCGACAGGTCGGAGCCTCGGCTGCTCTCAGCCTGGTAACCACTGGGAGGCTCCACCAGCCGACCTCCATAACTCTGACAGGACAGAACACACAACAGGGGAGGCTTACAACCAATCAAATAGCACTTCTATACAATAACCTGCCATTTAAAATGAAATGTAGTTGAGAATTCCTGGAATTACATATGTGCGGGTGCTAAGCCAATAATCACAGAACACAAAATTGAACCACAAACGTAACGATTAACTTTATTGTGCATAAGGCATAATGTACTGCCTCTGTCTGACTGATCTCAACAGGGTTCAGTGGGACAGTGATCCTGAAGCCTGAACAGATGAGGGAGAGAGCATAGCTGCATTGAGTCAAGGGTTGTTGGGCCTGCATAATAAAACTTAATGAGAAGGTTAAAGTCCCGACCTGCTGCCCCCTGTATTCTGTGTCCTGCCCCTGATCCAGGAACTCCTCTATAGACACCAGGCGAGTGTTCTCACTCTCCTCCTCTGCTTCTGACTCCAGAGGTGAGGGGTTGAAGGGCCGGAGAGGGTGGGTGTCTTGTGCGAGAGGGTTGTGCATGTCCACTGGGGCCTTGGGTGGGATGGGGTGGGGCTCAGGGGTCACAAGCTTGGCACTGGCACTGGGGTCCTCCAGGAACTCGGAGATGGAGATGACGGAACGCACTGCTCTAGGGCTGTCTCTGTCTATGCTCTGCTCCAATGCTGCTACTGGCTCTGACAAAGAGTGCAAGGCCACACTGACCTGGAAATAGGGAGAAAAGCATATACACCGCATCAACATTACAATTATAATGACATCGTAGGCTACATATAAAAACATAGGCTAGATGAGAGTTGTAGGGCAGGTCTAGTAGAGCTATATTACCGTTGGGGTGATGTAGGAGGCTGGTGGTAACATGGCCTCATGCACTGCCAAGGCGGCCTGTACGGGGGCAGTGGACGAGGGGTTAGCCCAGGCCTCCACGTATGAGGGAGGGGGCAGGAGGGCTTCTGTGAGTAGAGTGTGGTAAGAGTTGGCAGAAAGCCCCCCTGTGGGGCCCATAGCGTGTGTGTCTAGCGGTGAGGCGTGGGGCAGAGTGTAGACTTTGGCAGCTGAGTTCCCGTAGGACGGGGATGTGGGAGGGGCGGTGTGTTCCATGTCAGTGCTGGTGATGGAGCTTCTGACGAGGGCTGACATGGCCGGGGAGGGGGGGGCTGAGCCTGTCCTGATGGTGGCTGACACGGCCGGGGAGGGGGGGGCCGAGCCTGTCCTGATGGTGGCTGACACGGCAGGGGAGGGGGGGGCCGAGCCTGTCCTGATGGCGGCTGGCAGGGCTGGGGAGGGGGGAGCCGAGCCTGTCCTGATGGCGGCTGGCAGGGCTGGGGAGGGGAGGGCCGAACCTGTCCTGATGGCGGCTGGCACGGCCGGGGATGGGGGGGCCGAGCCTGTCATGATGGCGGCTGGCATGGCCGGGGAGGGGGGGGCCGAGCCTGTCATGATGGCGGCCAACTTGGCGGGCACGTTGACTGGCACTGAGTCTGTGGACTCTCCGTGGGCAGACATGGTACGCACGGTGAGCTCATGGGCCGTCTGCAGGGACTGGATCTGAGATGGGCCCATCAGGGCACTGCCCGCCGTGGGGGACGACACCTCTAACACCTACAGTAGGAGAGGTCCACAGCATCAGCGCACACACACACCCTTCACACACAGAAACACTCCTCACAGAAACACTTGAATGCACACTAGCCCATAGAAAACAAGGCATCATCATCATCCTGCCCACAGCTTTACAATGCAGCACCAACATATTCACACACACTCCAAGGTCTTATAGATGGAAGCAACATATACTCCATAGAAAAAAACATCATCTAAATCTCTCATACATGGCAGAATCCATCTGAATTAGTACAGTACATCAGGGGCCCATAGACACATCATCTCCACAACTAGAATACTCCTGTGGTCATGTTCTGTGCATCTTAAGTGCAGCTACACAAAACTGCAGATCTTGCCTTTTTCTTGTCGGCGTGTATGGTGTACCCAGTGACACGGACCCCGTTGGAGGTCCCAGCAGCATCTATGGTGACAGGCAGCCAGCTGATAAGGGCGATCCCCGGGGAGGGCCCTTGCTCCAGCTGCACGTCCAGAGGAGCATCAGGGGGACCTGGGAGTGGAGGGGAGGATCAGTGGGATTAATCATCAAACCACAAGCATAATCATGCTAAAGCCTGAGCTGTTAACAACAGAGGAGCATGTTCTTTAACTGATCCACTTTATCCTTTATGGACGGATATTAAAAAACACTGACCTAGGTTGACATCAATGTTAAACATATTTTAGCAATTCTATTGTGGTATTTTCCCTGCTGGTGCTCGGCCAAAAAAAGGCATGTTGATCCACTTTAATAGTTCTAATTTAGGACATCTACTGCGGTGTGTCTATGTGGTGCTGCCAGGCCACCCTGCCACAGCATGCCCACTGACCTGCCATCAGCGTGTTGAAAGTGGTGGTGGCGTTCTTGTGTTCGCGGCGCTCCAAGGGTAGCTCCCAGGGCGTGCGATGCGGCCGCGCCTCCACCTTGACTGTGTAGTGCAGGCTGGGCGTGAGGTTACTGAGGCACAGCGAGTAGCTACCTGCCTTCACCAGCTCGCACTCCTCCTCGTTCAAGGACACAATGTGCACATAGTTACTGTTGCTGGGCAGCCAGGCCAGGCTGGCGGAGGTGGCGGTGACTCTGTCCACACGCAGCTGTGTGGGCGCCACACACACGTCCCGTCCCACCAGCATGCTGCAGCGGAGCTGGTCTGAGCTGCCCCGCTCTGTCAGGCTCTGCACAGACACGCGGTAGGCCTTCAGGTTGATGTCCAGACGCTCCAGCACGGCCTTGTTCTGGGCACCGAAGGGCACGTTGAGCCGCAGCTCCTGGTCCACATACACGTTGTAACTCCACACGTTTCCCCAGCCGGCGGGCACCAGTGGCGGGTCCCATCCAATGATGATGCTCTTGGCCAGCTGTTTGATGAGGGTGAGCTTGCGCGGGTAAGGCACAGTGTCCACCCCCACCTCCTCTAGGTCTAAGTCCAGGCCGTTGGTGAGGGGGGCTGAGACGGTTGGGGCGGAGGCCTGCTCTAAGAAGGTGGGGGCGGAGGCCTGCTCTGAGGGGGCGGTGGCAGGTGCAGGGGCTGCAGACGTGTCTGTCCTCTCAGAGTTACTGTGGCCTGTGCGTAGGTGGTGGTGGTGCTGCTGGTGGAGGCGCTCACTGGCGCTGTGGAGGCTGCTGTCCAGGAGGGAGTTATGGGACATGTCCCCAGCCTCTGGAGGGTGAGCGTTCATGACGTCATCGTCAGAGACGCGCTCCACGAAGTTGGAGGGGACCAGCCCTCTCCGCCCGTCCATCAACTCACCTGCAGGAAGACACAAAGACACTCACATTGACATGGTTTTCACACAGTAAAAACAGACTCTGATGTTGAGATTTTAGGGGGGGCTCACCTTCATAGAAGCCATCATCATCCATGTCCCCATACACATAAATGTATTCTCCAGCAGTGAGAGGAAGCTCCACCTCTGGGTTGTCATTTGGCCCATCATAGGGATTATAGCTGGAGAAAAAATACAGCCATTATCAAGTCATCATAGAGCCTATATACTAATCTCCAATGAAGTATATTACTATTATGATAGCCACACAATTGAAACCATTATAATTACCAGGCATGAGGATTTAACAGCAGATTTAACAACCTGTGACTGCTAATTATTACCTGTATCTGGCAATGAAGACCTGTAACTTGGCTGCTCCTCTGCTGGCTGAATAGGTTGCTGGGGCCACATCAATGTCCAACTCCTCCACTTCACTGGCCGTGTCAACCTGAGACACAACACTCAACAGTGAGGCACTGGAGCCCTGAACTAGGCCAGAGCCACAGGAACCACCGTCTGACTCAACACCACCTCAAGAACAGTGTGCCCACTGACCACACCCATCACGGATATGTGATCATTCTTCTGTTCTGCCATTGAGTTGTTCCCTCTCCGTAAGACGTTCAATGATCTGACTGCCCATGTTTTCTCCTGATAACAAGCCAACATCCTGATATAAAATCTTGGATGGATTTAAAGCTATTGTCCACGTAAACAATAAGAAATTGACCATATTTATAGCTCTTGGGAAAACCTTTTAAGGATAATCACTTACAACTACTACAACCTTCATAATCCACAGCAGCCCGTGGATTATCTCACTAAATATGAGCTTTAGAGAGCTGCTGGCTGGCTGGATGAAAGACTAGCCACCGGCCTATGGAGAGAGACCCAACACTGGGCCTCTACGGACAGACAGCAGGAAGAGCACACAGCTGGCTCTTCTTAACTTTGCAGGAACAACCTCAACGTGTCTCTTATACTGTATGTGTAGCATTTGTCATTTGCCCTTGTTTATCTAAGCTTGTCCCATGTGCTGCAGTGTTGTGTGAGACAAGGGAAAGGTTCATTATATTGTTTTTAAATCCTTCCAGTTGGACATGTAAATCCATAGAATCAATTGATTGAGTGAGCCATCTTGGTAATCTCAACTAGCAATCTGTCCTTATCCATGAGAGAGGAAAGGAGGAGACAAACCATAAGAGTGACGTGACCTTGTTGAGTATCATTGTAAAGGGCAGGCTAACAGGATTCATTCAGTCTAATCTAGCCCAATCTGTTGTCAACCAGAAAACATTATCTAATCATATCCTTCATTAGATTTAATGATATCAAATGGAAGGTTGATGATTTAAGTACTAGAGTTGATGCGCTTACCTCGTGTATGGGGCTAGACTTGCGGGGGCTGAGGTGGGACTCAGACTTGGGGGTGAGGTGGGTGGTCTCAGATTTGGGGGTGGTGCTGGAGGTGGAGCCTGACTTGACGCTGATGGTGGGCAGCTCGCGGTGCTTGGTGGTTGGGGAGCGCTCCGCCCTAGAGAACCCTGCAGCGTGAGGGGTTGGACCCATACGGAGCGCTGCCGCCACATCTAAATGGAGGAGGAAGATCATGAGCAGACATACAACCTCAGCCCTCTCCTCTGTGACCTGCCTGTGTGGGTAGATAGGTGGGGGGTGGGGTGTGCAGGTCGCTGGGTGACCTGTGGGAGCTGTGGGTCAACCTTGGCTGATTACACAATGGAGGAAAACATTCTGTCTCTGCTGAAATCGCAACCTTGGTGCGCCATTTTACACCGGGACCGGAAAGGACTCACCCCACGTGCACAGACTGCGCAATACGGTTTAGGTTTGGCGGAAGTCCATTGGTTTCAAAAGGATGCGGTGCACACGATTGCGACTCGGCAGCTGCACGAGTCCTCATTGCGTACCGGATTCCACACATGTAGGAAAAACCCTACATGTGCGTTACACGTGGCACTCCGGCAGAAATTAGTTTAAAAACTACTTTGTGATATTATAAGCTATCTGTCAACACCACATGAGCACTGGTTAGCCTAACAACAATGTTAGCTTTCATCCATTTTGCACTTTTAGGTGCAGTCAGTCAATTGTACAGTGCACCCCAAACCACAATAAGTTTGTCGCAGTCTACAGTATGTTCATGTGGTGTAAAGGGCTTAACCATAGTGCACAGACATCACTCACTGACTCGAATGCTCACTCAGCCCGCTCTCACAAATCTAGGTGTGTGTGTTTGTGTGTGTCATGCATACAACAACAGCAATCCCCAACCAAACTGTAAGACTGTGATGGTGATGGTCATGACAGTGCCCACAAGTGGCCAGTGATAGGCCAGGACAGGGAAGGAGTGTGCTTGTGACAGTGACCAACACCTCTGAAAAAGGCAAGTCAATAACAGTACCCTGTAGGGAGGGGTCACAGGGGAGACTGTCACTACCCTCCAGACTCCAGAAGGCGATATCAGCCAGAGACATCATATCCCATGGCCCAGCTGAGTCTAAAACACAAACACACCTACTTGGATGGATGGGTGGATAATAGGGATTTGGATTCCGTTTAATGGATACATCAAAGCCAGCTGTGGCCAGTATTACTACATATAGTAGTGGACCTAGTGGGCCTACAATCAAATGGAATATATCATCTCGATTTAGACATAATAGCAACAAAATCCTACAGGTAACATACTCTCTTTCACAATAATCTTCATATGTTAAGTCCTGGTACAGAGTCTGAGGGTTAATGGAGATTCAGTAGGTTGTGGAGTGATCAGACAATATGAACATAATATGAATTATTACAGGGACAGGGAATGTATGCCGAAAGTGAGTATGAGCGGTACACTGTATTGGTATAGACTCAGTCAATGATTGCTGTGTAGCATACAGTACCTCTCTCTACAGCCAGGCCCATCCCGTTGGTCAGATAGGACAGACTGGCATTGGCGATGAGGGAGGAGCCAGCCATGTCCACCTTGGAGGCCTGCAGGCGGAACTTCTCCAGCTCATGGGAGAGCATTCCAAACTGCTCACTCTGACTGCGACACTTGTCCTCCAGCTCCCGCACCTTGGACTGGACACAGCACACATACATACACAGGCTCAATACCAGCTTGTGCCCTTGGCTATCTATTCATAATATCATCTTATTACAGCCTCTGGCCTTGCTTCAAGCTCCTACTTTTCAGGCCAGTCAGTCTCCTTGAATTTTATTTCAAATCTTACTGCAGGTTGAGCAAGAATTGATCCTTACAATCTTATTTTCATACGTCATCCATGTAAGAGAATCTTAAAAACTGTGTGTCTCCACAAAAACAATTTCAGTGACAGTTCGCTAACAATTAACATGAGGTTACAAACAAAAAATACAGAACGAGAGGGTAAAGGAGGGTAAGTAACAGGTTTGAGGGCCTTAGTAAGAGAAGCAGAAACTCAGTGGGGTGACTAACAGGATCTGGAGTGCAGCGTAATTTGCAGTGAGTTGCATGTCCTCCAACACAGTTTTGTGCTCACACTACCAAAGCCACTACAGAGCAAGGCTCAGTCAGAACACTCTACAGAGTTTAGTGTAAGCCCGAGTGAATTTCTATAAGCGGCTGCTTTCGCTTCCGGTTGTGGTGGGAGTTTCCTGGCAGACCGATGTGACAGGGCCCCTACTCGAAACCGTCTCAACCCAGTTTCCTGTTAAATCTCTCACCTACACCAAGCCTGGGCTGAACAGAATGACTACATCTCTAAACGTACAATGTCAAAGCGGGAAAGACTGCTACAACTTCAAGATCAACTGCTGATATGCAGCTTTACACAGAATAAACACTCTTCTCGAGATTAGTCACAGACTACAGATCATGCTCAAAGTGAGACTTGATTAAAAATACTCTGAGAGGAAAGAGAAGCCCTACGATAGCAGGGTCACAGCATGACTGCCAAGAGAGCAGGCTAACTCTATCTTAACACCTTGAGCTTAGGTAACAAGCCAATGAGCATGTGCTCAGCTCAGTGGGAGCTTGGTATCTGTGCCACAGACACACTCTAATCTAGAGAGCGTCACAGGGCACCAGCCTGTTTCACACACAGTTTAAATCACCTTCACACACCCAGCCAGCCGGCATCAGAGGGTCTCTGTGCCCACACAAAGGGATTATCAAAATGAACACAAGTACCACTAGGCCTGTTATGTAACTCTAGTATAAACACATATACATGGAGTATACGTCACACACGCAAACCTGGCTGGAGTCTGTCACCGCGCAGGGAGGTCTGATTTCCTGTCCAATTAAATAACATGTAGCTAATACAGGAGCCAATACGATCAGCTACATTGCCATTTTCAACTAAATATAAGCTACTACTTACACACTGCCTCTCATACTAGTTTGCTAAAGGTATATTGATTCAGTACAGACAGACACACACACACACACACGCACACGCACACGCACACACTTAAGGTGGGGGGGTTGGAGAGGAGGTTGGGATCTGGGCTAGAGTATCTGTAGTCAGGGTGTTACTGGTACCTGCATGCAGTCCAGTGTACTCTGGTTAGAAGGAAGAAACAAACGCACAAAACAGCTTTTCAAAACAAACACATGCTTGTGAACATTGAGTCCAGGAAGAAAACAAATGGTTAATAGATTAGAGATGCTGTCTTAGAGAAGGCCCTGTCAGTCTCCATCACTGGATGTCTCTCTACCCTCCATACCTAACACTTCTCCTTCTGCTCCTCTGAAATGCTCACTCATTGACTGTTGACATTTAAGGGATATATCCAAGAGAGTTGGGTCAAATGATGTGGACTTTAAAAAGGCGCTTTATCTACAAGGTCTTGGTTTCTCCTCTCTGAGCATGCTCTGTTGAGAGACTTGGAAACAAATCATATAAACACAGAGCCCTCTGGAGGGAGAGAGACTTTTTCTAGTGATGTTCTGAGTTTAGAGACAACGAGAGGAATAGAGAAAGTAACATACTGTAGAAGGATAGAGTAAGAGAGAGACAAAAAGCAAAAGAGTAGAGATTAGGGGGAATAGATAGTGAGCAATTCAAACAAAACATGTGCAACTGTACTCTACCAGCTCCCTCTGCAACACAAGCTGGATCAAATCCTACAATAGAATATACACTTCATTTACACACAGTTACACAATCCATTAATACTGTACATGGGATACATTCACAGAGAAGGAAGAATATACACAATGACACAATGTACATTAAATTGACATTTGAGGCTTTTGACTGTGTCTTTACAATGTTCTTGTTCAATTAGGCTTCTTTTATTTATTTTCTGGGACCAAATTAAGACAGATGGGGATTTGAACTGGTGCCAGTGATCTTCACTTGTCATGGACCTCTTGGGTTCATCATATCTCAAACTATACTAAACTCTTGACACTTTCCACTAGCAAACTTCACAAGGCAGTATAAAAGCCATCTGTTCAAACGGTTACATTATCCAGCCTCCTAAGTGCGAGAACAACACAAGGGTAGATTCTCCCTCTAACGGCTACACTGACAGGTGTTTTAACAACGCAAAGAACTGATAATGTATTCACACTGTGTCAGTGACAAAGGGAAGTTTTTTGTCTGCTGAAGAGAGAGAGGGGGGAGATTCAATATTTGACTCTTTTTGTTTAGCATTAGGCTGTTGAGAAAAGTCTGTCTGAATTATGAATGAGGCTGCAACTCATCAGAGCATGGTGAAGGAGAGTAGTACACTAGAGCCACACTGAAGGACTCAAATATATACACTCAACCTCTCACTACTTTGGGCATGGGAGTGGGAGAGAGTTCCTCAGCTCTTGTGGTTCGGATAAATATGGAAACATTAGTCTTGAGTGAAGTACTTCACCTCAATGTCGTAAGTCTATATCAGGCCTAGTTCATGTAGGCTATACAGAGTGCCATTTCCCCTGTGTGAGAGAGACTGATAATACAGTGGCCATAGAAACACAACCACCAGACTCACCTCCAGCACCTGCACCACCCCCTCATGCTCCCTCCTGGCGAATAACTGAGCCTGTTGAATAAAAAAAGAAAATCAACCCATTGTTCTTCTTCCTAAAGGCTGCCTCCTGCTGGATGAAGTCTTTATTGCGCATAAATAAGGTTGATGATGACTTGTGTGTGGTTGCTGGGAACATGGCTGGGCAGTAGTAATTATACAGCTAGGCCATGGTGGTTGGAAGGCTGGTCCAGTGGTACTAGTAGAAGGCAGGGAGGAGTGCATAAGGGTGCTCACCCTATGTAGCCGTTTGATCTCATCCTGTTTGAACTTGAGGATAGCCAGTGCCTGCTCATGTTCCAGTTCCAGCTGCTGCCTTCGCTCGGCGACATCTCGCATATGCTGAATGTACACAGAACAGAAATGTAGTCGCACAACCCTTACAGAACTTTACACAAGCTGCATATTCGCAGGAAACATACACTGCTAACTACCAATAACAGTGAAATATGTTTGTGGTCACATGTGACCCCAGCTGTACCTTTAGGACCTGCTCTAAGTTCTCCAGTTTGGCACGGAGTCTCTGGTTCTCCTCGAGAACTGAATTTCGTTGAGCGGTCACTTCAGAGAGGTCTTCCCTCAGCTCCTCATTTTCAACCCGGGCCTAAGAAAGAGAGAGAGCATGGGCATGACCGCTGGCACCGTACAGTCAGGGGGAGAGGAGATAGGTCTATCAAATAACATCCCATGTAGGTCAATGGCAGGGACTGGTCAATGGCAGGGACTTTTGAGGGTTCCCATATGATCCATACAGTACATGTAGAGTAACTCCTACATGGCAGCAGTAAGTCTGAGAGGGCCTCTGGAGACACTGACCTGGTCGAGCCGCTGTGCCTTCCTCCTGAGGAGATCCGCCTCCTCTGCTAGTTGCTCATTTTTGCCTCGCTCATCCTCAAGCTGGCTCTCCTGTCAGAGACGACCACAAGACAAGACTCAGCTTAAGTAGGGGAAGTCCATTACTCCTAATCACCTCTAGTAAGAGGAGTAACTGTCCTGCAGTAACACATGGCACTGGCTGCAGCTGGAGAGCAGTCAGGAGGCAGGTGAGCGTACAGCCCAGTATGAGGGGATTCCTTACCAAATCCAGACATCTCTTCTGTCGCTTCCTTACTTCATGTTCAAGGTTTTCACATTCTTTTCTCTTCTTGCTCAGCTCCCTTTCCTGAACAAACAACCGCCACAAAGCCAGAACATGGCACGTTACAAAGACTATACGCTTCAGAAAATCCATATCTGTCTCTGTTGAAATCAGATCGCCATCGAGTATTAACCCTGAAACCCTTTCACAGTAGCTTGTTGTCATAGTTTTAACAGTCTTTTTCATGAACATGATATTTGGCATCAGACATGGACATTGTTTTCTGTGAGAAATGACAATGAGAGAGCCATACATCTATCATACATCATTAAATCATATCCTGCATGTCAGACCGCAAATCATGAACCAATCATTTTTGTGTCCCAAAAACGTGTCTACACCATCAATCTGTTTTGAATACTAAAGAAATAAGTCATTCATTTCGATATTGACCTCTGACATGGTAACAACAAGGTATTACAAAGCTTAGCATCCTTTAATTATTCTAAATGCAGCTTACATGCAGGCCCAGAGAAGGAGAAATCAGCTTATTTCAGAATTGCCGCAGCAACGTAATCAAGCATTACCACTATGAATGTGTGGGGGAGTGGACAGAGGGGCTAATTGCAGACTGGAAACAGCTTAATGGAGGAAATGCACTCTCCAATGATGTCATAGCAAGACAATATTGATAATTAAAAAGCGGTCTGTGGCCTGATTTATTCTCGCGATTGTCTGTGAGTGATAGCATTAACGCTTTGTTTAGCTAGTGAGGACTAAGTACATCCTGACCACAGTTACTAAATCATATCCCGCTCAAAACTTCTTAAGCCAGCTATCAATTTGAAGCAGTGCTGACCACTCTTCCAATTAGCGAGTGTGTGCGTGTCAGTAAATGAGGGTGTAAGGTGAGGGGGAATCTGGCTGTTCTCACCAGCAACTGTAGGCGCTGCTCCTCTGTGTGCTCCTCCTGATCGGAGGGGGTGGGGCTGAGGCCCGGTGGGGGCGTCACTCGCGGCCCCGACTCCTCCTCCTCTCCGGGAGTCTCCTTACACCTGGCTGGAGCCTCATCTAATGCCACACATGGGGTCTCTGCTGCAACCTTCCAGGGGCACAAAACAGGAACAACCATGCCTTTAACATAATATGACACACAACAAAGTTAATATGATATCATGAAATCTGGGTATTAGACAAGACAACATAATGAAGCATCTGTACGAGCATAAGCATTACCCTGATAGATGCATTACCCAGATAGAGGTGCAGTGGTCATTCAGAGGTCTTTAGGAGGGACAGTCAAGATAAGGTTTATGAGGTTTAGTGAATAATAGTGAGTAATTTTGAAGTCCAGTAGGGGGCACTGGCTGGGAAAGTGTTTGACATTGGTGTCATTATCTTGTCAGCCTGGCTTCAGCAGGTTAAGAGTCGGGAATCAGTGTCTAATTTTAGTGCACACCTACTTATGCTCTCAGTAAAACTGGGCTAGTGCAGGTAAGGTCACGACCTAGTAACAGGATCAAAGGAACAGTGCCATGTGCAAGGAGAAACTCTCATTTACAGTGTTAGTCATTAGCTAAAGACCAGAATTAGCACACGCACGCACACACACACGCACACGCACGCACACACACACACACACGCACACACGCACACACACACACACACACACACACACACACACACACACACACACACACACACGCTTACTCTATGCAATATAAGTCAGGGAAAGTAAGATATTTAGATGCAAAGCACCCATTATTAGGGGGACAGAGAGCTTAAATCTTTGGAATAAAATACCAGCCGGCTGTCAGTACACCTAAGCTCACACCATTGTTACTGGTCAGTGACTGAGCAATAATCAGTCAAAGGAAAGTGGTCCCCTGAGTTTAGACTGCATGGTAAGGAGGGAATTTGAGTGTTTACCCACAATGATGAGCTCAAAGCATTATCAGAGTTCAGGCAGTGTGTCATACAGTTGAGACTGAGAGCTGAGGGGAGACACTGAGAGAATATTACATAATATGTTATTGGTAGAGTGTTACGTGGGACGGTATGGCTGAAACAGAGAGACAGCTATATAGTACACTATACTACATAGTATAAGTAGACTACTACGGTACGGTACAGCTTACAGTAACAGTATGCTAAAGTTTCACAGTGTGCACTCTGTGGCGTATGAGTGGGTAAACAGATAAGCGCTGATGTTGAGTGCTCATATCAGAGGTGGTCTGAGGTAAATGTTATTTCTCAAGTAAATGTTATTTATTTATAGACCTAGGCATGTTGAATTACTTGGAAACATACCATATCCACACATAGTAAAATGCATACCTTTGAGTCATGAGAACAGAGAGACTATGTCTTGGGCAAAGACAGTTACACCTCTGTTCTTGGACCTCTCATACTCTTGACTTCAGCTAGCTGAACGACATATTTCATTGTGCACAACGTCACAATTAAAGTTGCTAAAGGTAGGCAACTTAATATGCACAAAAAAGTGTGATAATAAATTGTTCAGGAAATCATGTGCATTATTATGCAATGTTGTTAGTCAATTAGAGGCATGGCTCGCTTTACAGTAGTTGCCCATCTGCAGGTTATGGCAGTGAACTCACGCTCTACTCTATGATCTCTACTCCACCTCCCTCACCTGACCTTGACCCATGCTATGATCTCTACTCCACCTCCCTCACCTGACCTTGACCCATGCTATGATCTCTACTACACCTCCCTCACCTGACCTTGACCCATGCTATGATCTCTACTCCACCTCCCTCACCTGACCTTGACCCATGCTATGATCTCTACTCCACCTCCCTCACCTGACCTTGACCCATGCTATGATCTCTACTCCACCTCCCTCACCTGACCTTGACCCATGCTATGATCTCTACTCCACCCCCCTCACCTGACCTTGACCCATGCTATGATCTCTGGATCATGCATACTAGATGTACACTATAAGGCTTAGTTCTATCAAACCTATTAGGCAGTGCTTGGTCTATGCTTTCTTAGCCCTCAGACGCATGTCAGACGCTGTAGATCCACACATTCTGCGTAGTTAGATTTTTAGATTGTCCGTTTTTTTTAAGGTCCTAGGCCTACTCGTCCATTGCTATTTAAGCACACACAGACTGGTCAGTTTACTGTATACTTACCTATGCATACAAGGACTGGTTCATGCTTACTAATTCACAAACCACGCAGAGTCTGGCTGGTCCATTACCAGCCATACACACCTTCCCATTGCTGTGGTCCATGCTCACTAAGGGCGAAACTGCAGGCCAGGTCCATGCTTACTAAAGCAGTGACAGATCCCATTCAGCAGGCCCTGAATGCCATAAGCACATTGGCGTAATCCCTGTGGACTACTGAAACGGGTAACTGGATCACTTCTTTTAAAAGCACCTTAATGGATTGGCCTGGCCGTTGGTTTTCTTTTAATACAGAACATATCGATGCCCAACGATCAAATGGTCTACAATCCTATCACGATATGCTGTCTAAATTCTACATCTGGGTGCAAAAAAATCTCTGACAGTTACAGAACAGGTTTTGGGACAGGCGTCACTCGACTTGGTAGGCCTCATGTGTCTCTGCTTGCATACAAGTGTTATTTCACCGTAAACCAGGGTGAGAGTTACGGTGTGGGATTTACTGAAATGCATATTGAAACGCAACAGCTATCAGATCTGCAAGAGAAATCCACTTAGTTGGGACTCATGTTACAATAATAACATAGGACGCGTAGCGGCAACAGAGCAAGAGAGCTACAGGCAGGCTATAATAATCTTTTCCATCACGATTTCAGTCTGTCCTATAAATAACTGAGGAAAATAAAACTGGATACCCTAAACTACTTATGATGTGCCTGATGATTCTTCCAAGAGCTGTTTGTTTTTCAATATTATTTCTTCTAATACTATCTTGCATAGCCACAGTCCTACATGGGGATAAACATACAAAGTTAACCACACGCACAGAGGGAGTCAGACCCAAACACAAAATATGACCTACCCCTCTCCTGTGATCTGTGGCAACGTCAAGGCTTTCCCCGGCCCCAATTATCCAGAGCAGGGCGAGCTAGAAAAGTCTTTGGTGCGGCTAGAGTCTTACCTACCATCCAAAACCCTCTCACCGCTGCCACGGCAACAGAGAGAGGATTACTGGACTGTACCATTCTGTTGTTAGAGGGGATTAGAGTGCACACAACATGGCCCCTTTCTGTGCATGCGTGTGTGTTGCACAGATGACAGATTATCACAACCAGCATTCTCATCTAAGCTTCAAAGAGAGAAGTGATTTTTTCCTCAGAAACTTTAGAATGAGATGAATGAGATGCATGTCTCAAATACATTGGTTTTGACATTGGTTTCCCTTGCTGCACTAGGCTCACAGTTTTTTTTTTTATGACTGGCCAAATTTTGAAAATAGTGAGATTCGCTGATGGCCATTTTTAGATAATGTTTTATTTACTCATAGTTTACATGTCACTGCATTTCTTATGCTAAAGTATATAATTTTTATATATTTACACCATCTGTATATTTATGCAGCCATATTAGAGCCTACAATCAAAATCTCTGGATCTCAGTGCATGATAGGCGTCACATCTGGGAGGGTAAGTAAGAGAGAGAATTGTTTCTAAGAACCCAGTGCTCAGTGCTTCAGAGCTTGTGACTTCTGTCTCTTGATCAGTCCCAAGTTCAAGACAGGGAATCATCTCATTATGGCTCCTGGTAGATTATGGTCAGCTCTGACAGTGAGCCATTATATAACACTGTAAAACAGCATCTATGCCAACATAAACATACACTAAGCTTCAAAAAACCCCAGTGGACCAAATTCCACATTAACAAACTCACATAATCCTGGCCGCAGCAGCACTAGACTATCCACCCCCCTTTAATGAAAAGACATGACCAGGTCCATGTCAGCTTCACCCTAATCTCAAACTTGGCCTTAAACAGGCTGCATGACGTCACCATGCTGCCTTTTGAGAAACACAGTTCTCAATTTACAGCAACTGCATCTTTAACCCTGGACATCTGCAGGCAAATCATATGTAGAATATGGCTTTAGCAATAACTCAAATAGATGGCACTTAGATGGACAGGTATTCCAAAGTCTCAAATATTTGCTGGGGCTTCTACTAATAGTAATAGTAATAGTGATAGTGTAATATTTGTTGGCCACAGTTGTGAAGATCTGCAGATGAGAGAGGCCTTGACTTTGACCTTGCTATTTGGTGTGCAGGGACTTTGCTTCCCTCTTGGTGACACCTCACTCGGATGCACTGCACTTTACCACCAACAGGGGTCAGTGTGGAACTGGACCGGGAATAACACCTTACCTTCTCTTCCCTCTCTACTGTCTCAACTTTTTCGATCTTGTCTGGGGCAGTGGGGCTGGGGCTGGCGTTGTGCTCCCTGGACGAGGTAACTGACAGCTGTCTCTGGAGCCTGAGGACCTCCTTCTGGGATTCCCTCAGCAGCCTCTCAAACTCCAGCACACGCGATGGGACAGGGGAACCCTACACACACACACACACACACACACACACACACACACACACAATCTATTGTCATACATGCTTAAATACTGGTACATTGTTGCATAACTGTGGCAATTTGAAACAATGACACACTTGTTTGCCATCTAGTGGAGGTATAATAACTGCCTGTGAACATAACAGAGGACAGACACTGGCCGTCTATGAACATAACCAGAGGAAGCACTCTGTGACAGAGGGAAAAGATAAATATTCAGTACACGGTAGACTAAGATCTTACAATGACAACACCAATGCCTTAGTATTTCTTGCCAGGCTGAGATCTAAATCTCATGATAAAGTGATGTGTCATGCTCTGGGGGTGATCTACAGGCTAAAGCCTAGGATGTGTCCAATAATGATTCCCAAAGATTAGGAATATCAGCTCTGACGACACAGGCGAGATAATTAAAAACAGGCATTTAGAAAGGGCACCCTCTCCTTGCTGTGATCTACATCTGCATCAGCACAACCTCACTAATTCAAGATTTGAGGACCTATCCAGCGCAGTGCTTAAATAGCACAGCAGAGGGCAAGCCTGAGGCACAATGGCCCTTTGATGAGGTTGGTGAATGACACAGTGGCTTTAGTGGGCAGACTGAGAGTTAGATTATAGGTTGCTGTTGAGCTCTCTGTTGAGGGGCGGTGTAAGATACCTTGGCAGAGCCCAGACGGGCCTCAAGCTCCCTACACTCTTGCTGCAGGGCGGCAATCTCCTTGTCCTTAGAGAGCAGAGTGTCGGCGTGCTGGGCCAGATCACGGGCACGCTGGCGGGCAAATGCTCGCTTGTACTGTTCCACTGCCCCCGGCCTCACTGGAGCTGGGGCGTTTACCTGTACGGAAGGGGAGGGGAGGGGTCAACATAAAGCAGATGGAAAATGTCATCAGTCTGACTGTTCATCAAAAACATCCGACCATTAAGGGGAACAACAGGTACTGTGATGTGTTCCTCTCAGTAGCGATTAGTGTTTTCACCTGGACATCAACTGTCGTCCTTCCCTGTAGGCAAATATTTCATGGTTCCCACTCACTCAAAGCAATAATGTGTGAATTAGCAATGAAGGTCTAACCATGATTCAGTGTGCGTAGTCAGGCAAGCAAAGTCTCAGGCATTTCAAAGTGTTATACATTTAAAGGCAGTCTATAAATACAATTTAGGTCAACCCTGTCCAATTGCTTAAGTCAAATACAATAGCTTAAGAAAAAGCTTTGGTGCTCTAAAATATCCCTCTTATTTCTCTATTAACTAAGGCTTCATTTGTATTGATTGTACTGTCCTCGTCTTTTGCATCAGCAGGGGGAGGGGAGGGAGATTTAGAGGGGTCTTTAACTCAGACAGGCCTTGGGCTCAGCCTGGTAAACAGGTGCGGTCGAATATGGAACCAGCCAATGGGCAAGGTAGCCTGGGCAGAGACAGGTGGTATTGCAGGTGGCACTGGACTAATGTAGCTCTTTAGCCCAGACCTGGGGGGGGGGGGATTTTTTTTTTAAGGTAAGTTAAAAGCTAGAGAGACAAAGTTTGAGCAATGGCATCCTGTGGACAGCGTGCCAAGATCTAGATTTAATTTACATTCTCATAACCAACCATAATGACCCAATCTACTGTTTAGGGGCACTTGTATTTTTCGACAATGACTCCCATTCATCACTCGCTGAACCATTCAGTTCAACTCATTACTAAACATTACAGTAATTCGATTTGGATGTTGGTGCTTGTTAATGAATCATGGCCATCATTTGGGGCAGTGCAGTGGGAAATGGCACAGAGATGCAGTATGGCTCTGTATCTGTAAACGGTAATACATATACAGTGTACCACTTTGAGGTTGGCCTCCTGCAGTTTGCGTGCCCTCTCCTCCAGCCTCTTGGCGATGACAGCCAGCTCTGTGTTCTTCCTCCTCAGCCGCCTGACCTTCTCCTCAGTCTCAGGGGCGCTACTCTTCCGCTGGAGAGAGGAACTAATGTTAACACTTGACAGAGTCTGCAACTCCTGCTGACACACCAATGGCCAGACATGATGACCAAAATAGTACAGTAGCTTTGCAGCTGAAGGGAGGGACTCAAAAAGACAAAAGCTTCGGTTTCTTGGTCTGAGTTAGGTTCCAGGTCTGTACCTATTCTCTGGGTTAGTAGTGTAGTCCAAACCGCTATAGTAACAGTGGGTCTTACCAGCAGGCCATTCTCCTCCCTCAGGGTGCTACAGGTCTTCTCCAGGTCATCCAGAGCTCGCAGCAGCTCAGAGTTCTGACGCACCAGGAACCCATAGTCAGTCCCATTCTGGAAGACAAGAATGAGATACACACACATCAACATCTTGTCCATGCCATTTACTTACACATCTGATCAAGATGTTTACATGGTGTAATAAGAACAAATCACTTGAATAAAAGGGAGCATACAGTATAATAATTTTGATGTTTAGGTCGCTTACTACATTTACATTTATGGCATTTAGCAGACGCCTTTATCCAAAGCGACTTACAACAAATACATTTGACTAAGTAAGTGAATCATCTATCCATCAGTCATCAAATCCATGCTAGGACCAAGGACTATTGGCAGTCACAATGCTAGAAGAAAGGAAGATTTTTTTATTTATTTTTTACTAAACTGATAGTTCATTAACATTCAGCAGCTCTACGTCTCCAGGGGAAATACACCCTCACAGTCAGCAACTAAAAAACCTCTCTCCTCAGTTGTCATCCACTGTTGTTTGGACAGTGTTTCCTGACGTTGCTCTCTGTGTGGATGACAGCTTACTGAGTAGGCTTTTCATTGGGACAGCTCAATCAGCCCACCACTGGCACTGAGCCTCTATTAGCCGTGATTCACTCACAGCACCGCAAGGAAAAGGAGAGGGATCTGCCTTCACATAGCCTTACAGGGAAATGAGAGTGAAAAAGAGAGAGGTGGAGGGAAGGAAGAGGAAAGAGAGAGGGACCACATAAACACATCTGGAAGAACTAGAAAGTGGCTCTACAATTAGCTTTGCCCAGAGCTGCCATCCGCCCACTTTCTGGACTGCAGCTGCTGGTCTGACATCTAAGACCTCATCATGTATTCTAGTTTTAGGGATGTATCAGCTGGAATTCATCCCTCACACCCTTCCTCCCATTGTTCTCATCAACCCCTTGGTGAAACATGAATAAACTTGTTATCCTGTGAGCTGGGATAGGGCTACAGTCATATTAGTGGCTTTCATTTCACCATGTATGGTTCAGACACTCACAACCTGATGCATCAGGGCAGGTATATACTAGTACCAGCTGAACAAGGGGCCCTGCCCATGTGGAGGAAGCATGGAGGCTAGACTTCCCTCAGCCTCTATGGAGGGAGAGGGTCATTCCGGTCTGTGTGGAGTGTTTTAGATGGATCCTGAGGGGAGGGAACAGACCTGGCAGAGGAGAGGGTTTGGTGGAAAGACCAGATGGACAGAAAGGACAACCAGAAAGCTGGAAGTGAGTGGAGTGTTTGTCCTTGGTGTCAGCGGCCCCTGGGCAAAATATCACAATCACCTAGACAGACATCGGCTAGGAGAGCCATGTGTGATTACAGAGTTAACCCTGTGTGCTCTGGGAACAGTTAACAGGAGGCTGTAATACTGTATCTTTAGCGGAGTACAGTGTGGTCAGATAGACAACAGAAACAGTGCACCCGTTACTGGGCTTAGACATAACATGGGGAATGTACACAAAAAAGGGCAGTGTGTGTTTGTGTGTGTAAAGTCAAATTAGAGTGCTCTATACATAGCAGTGTCTTCTCCCCATATTAATGGTGTCCTGGTGTGAGATGTTAGACATCAGTAGAGCCTATGGGCATAACACCCGATAATACCTCAGAATACTCCCGAGATCTGCTCGTCAATGTGCAATACTCTTTCAATAAAACAGCATCAATAAGACAGCAGAGATTAAATGTAATATGATACAAAGTGATAAAATGCATGCAATGTAATAAGAACAGACTTGATTCGCAGAAGGCAGGGAGGGATAAGCTCCAATATAGAGCTAACCTCCAAAACACAATTTCAGCAGGAGTTACCATGAAATCTTGCAATGTGTTAGCTTTGCCTACAAATGACTTTGTTACCATGGTTACAGCTCAATATTGGACGCATGGTGTCAGTCCCTGGAGATGCTTAATGCTACCTGTATTATAAGTCAACACTAATGACCAGCTGTTGACTGCCCCTACAGATGATGCTGCTGTGTGTTCCTTCTCCAAGGGTATGTATTTACCCTCAGTCCACCCGATCTGAAGGCTTAGGGCTGAGCAGAGAGAGGCTAGTGCCAGAAAGCCCAGATGCCACAGGGTGAAAACACACATGCTAGCAGACACAACATTTGAACTGGTGTTATAATCAGGGATGATCTGATGAAGAAAACAGAAACAATGTAAACAAAAACAACAACACATTCATAGACATAATAGACGCATACGTCATCAGCCCTCCATTTTATATTACAAATAGCCTAAACTTTAGATTCCATTGAATGCAGGCTAAATTAGAGTCTTTCACACCAGTGATGTGAGCAAAATGAGATTAATTGACAGAGCGGACACTGGTGTATAAATTCCAGTCTGAGTGATAGCCTTCCCTGCCATCTCTGCTTGAGATGATGGATGTTTGAGCAGACCACAGGAGTCCTGGCTGGCAAAGTCAAACTGCTGCTGCACCGAAAGAGAGATTTCATTACCCATCAAATGAGGTCAGCAGTTTGCTATCAAGACAGAGATGTGATTGCAGCTTGATGGTATGCAATAAAAAAAAGAAAAAAAAAGAAGAGTGGATTCTTGCAATTACAGCTCTAATCAATACAAACTGTGAGTCAGTAAGTAAATCACCCTTCAAACCTACAGCTCCTCTGAGCATAGCATCACACAGACAGATAAACTATATACAGTAGATCACTGCAAATATTTGAATGCAAATTTAGGCTTCAAACTCGAGGTGTCTAGTCTTCTTCACCTGTGGAAAAAAAAGAAAAGAAAAAACTTGGCCTGCTGTGGAAAATGTGTAGAAAACACAAGGAAATAGGGCACTATGCTGTGTCTGCAGCATCAGCAATGTTCCTCATAACCAGGTCAGAGAGTGAAAGAGCCCACCAGGAACTTCAGAGAGGGGACTCTCCACTGCTGTGTTCTATACACTGTTAACTAAAAAAACACTCTCTGAAGGGAAGACTCCACCATATACAGGCTTACATTAATCCCACTGCAGCCTCTCTCAGCAGGCAAAGAGTTAGCTGTAGCTCAGAGGGGAAGCACTGTGTCCTTGAGAGTTTCTGGTCATCGGTTACAACAGCCTTAGTGTCCCAGTGTCCCTGTGTGACACTCAGGAGAACTAACTACACTTAGTGGCCAATCAATCACCTCAGATGCAGCCCAGCCAGAATGAGCTCAGCCTCAACCTGTCTGTCTGTATTCTGATTCTAATGATGTTGGAGTCCATCCACGTCCTGTAATTGTTCCCTAGGAGGCCTATTGGAGCCCCTCTGGAGTTGTGTGGTGTAGCTGTGTTAGAGTTTCCTCTCCACAGATGGTCATGGTGGCCGCTCTCACACAAAGGGGCTGCAGGCTGTCTGTCAGGTACTGAACGCTCATGGCCAGTAGTGGTTTAGTATTCAGACTGCATTCCCCTCCCATCGGCTCAGTTTGCACACAGACGGGGCTGGCTCTGTAGGGCGGGCAGATTTTACTCAGCAGCAGAGCATGTGTCCCTGGAAAATCAGCGTCTGCCAGATAGTGTAAGCCCCAGGCAGGGGAGGCTGGTCCATCCAATACTATACACAACACCGCCCCCCCCCCACCCTTGCTCTGGCCTGTACCAGTCTGTTATTATGCTGGATGCAAACAGAGATAATTGAAGGCTTTTCTGTGTTCAAAACACACGCTGACATATTGCCGAAGCCAATGCTGATAGTTGCCATGGTAATGAGATCTTCAACAGACATAACGTCATTGAAAAGGCCATCTACATGTTGTTGTTGTCCTTATTTTCGAGATACCAAAATGCCATGGCTTCAGTGTTTAAAGGATGACTGAAACAAAAACCTAGGATTTGGAAAATGAGGCATACTACACACAATCTGAATATTACAAAGCTGATTATTCAATTCATTTCATGAAAGATGCAAGGTACATTTTTGCTAGCATGATATTTTGAACAAGGTAGAATTCATCTATGATGCCAGGATTTATCTTCTTCAATATCTCTTTATTCATGAATGAGCTATTCAAATTGAGCCACATCTCATCAGAGCGCTCCTATGGCAACCTTTAGAAACTGAGCCTGTCCCCTTAGCCTTTGTATGACTCCAGTTGGAGTAAAGCTGACATGAGCCGTGATGAGAGATGAGACACTGGATAAGAAAATATCTAGCATTGCCCCAAGTGTGCTGGTGTGTAAGATGCCATGTACTGTGATACACATCAGTGGGATCTAGGTCAAAGTGGTGTGTCTGGTTGATGCGTGTTTTAGGGAGCGCATTGCGCGTGGTTTCAGCCACTACAGAGGTACAGGGAAAGATGGTGCAGAGTGCTGCTGACAGCCTCTCTCTGTAATGCTCTTTCCTTTTCATCCCTAAGGGCAGCAGCCGTCTCCTTTAGGTGTCTCAGATGGCCACACACACACAGACACAGACACAGACACACAGACACACAGACACAGACACAGACACACAGACACACAGACACACAGACACAGACACACACGGGCAGTGTTCACACTGAGGCCTGCGTATAGCACCTGTTTGGCCATCTACTGAAGGGCAAACAGTTTGAAGCCACAATATGACAGGTGCTCACAAGGCCATTAAAACAATGATTCAGCTCATTACTGGATCACATGAATAAAATCTAATTAGGAGCAGTTCAGGGTGACTTTAGTAGCAGACTCACAGTTGTTCTCAGTCAGAGCATGACTATTTCCCATCAATTATATAGATACTGAGGCAACATCTACATAATAAGGCATTTTTTCAGTAACTTTTTGGGAAACATTTCTACTGGCATAACACTGACTGAAAGCAAGCAATGCAAACTGGCAAGAGCATTGTATCACTGCTTTGACTGGCATAGTTGATATTCCTCAAATTCCCACTTGAATTTTATTGGCAAACTGTTTTTGTTTCCCAGTCACCGGATCTGAATCCAATAGAACACCTTTGGGATTTGGTCGGATGGGAGATTCACAGCTTGAAAGTGCACCTGAATAATCTGCAGGAACTGCGTGATGCAACCATGTCATCATGGACCAGAATCTCAAAGGAATGTTTCCAACATCTTGTGTAATCAATGCCACGAAGAATTGAGGCTGCGTTGAGAGCAAAGGGAGGCCCTACCCAGTATTAGTATAGTGTTCCTAAATAAGGTGCTCAGTGAGTGTACCATGTACAATCAAGAACAATGAAACATGAGTGTAGGGGGAGGGAGAGAACAAACGCAGTGAAAAGCATCACAGAAGGAGAAGAACACCACCATTCAAGATATGTATTTGTTGGATAGCATGCTCTTACACATGCATGTGGACTAGATTATCCTGTCTGAGATCCACAAGCTGTATTTGTAATGTATTTTATATTCCCCACAGTCTAGTCTCACAGAAACGCAGACATCAGCACTTTGTGCTGACAGTCATGCAAGAGATCTCCTCTGTAAGACCCTGTGAAGATGGGCCAGGATAAAGGCATCTGGTACAATAACAACACACACATCTAACTGAACGCCATGGGCTCCCACTGGAACACTAGAAATTGAACTGTCAGTGTAAAAGACTGCCTCACCTCCGCAGGTTCCCTGTATCCTATTGTTATGTCTCTAAAGAGCAAAAAAGCATGTACAAATGCATGTTATTAGATGGAGAGAGGAGAAGTGCACCATCAATTCACTGGTGTTACAGGCTGACATATTTACTTTCTGAGAATAGAGGAGACTCTCTGTAATGGTGACAGTCTTCTAACCAAGCAGAAAAGCAAGGAATGTTTCAGGCTGTTCATTGAAGGGATTTCTTCCCTCTTCCCCACAGACTGACACTTGGCTCTAAATATGACTGTGTAACACATCAAAAGGTAGCTTGTGTTTCTCGGAATCACAAGACGAAAACATCTCATCCCAAAATTACATCCTAAAGGAAAACAGGATTCCCCCTTGAATAGAAAACTCCTGCTCATTTTATCCAAAAATGAAAAACAGGATAGGAGATGGTTAAAATTCAAAAACATCCCTTCATCCAGACATCACATGATGGGCGCATCTAGATGCAGGCAATATCCACCCAAAGGCAGTTGAGAGTATTCACAATAGCTCAAAATAATTTTCTAAAAAACATTAGCAATCTGGAGACCCTGGGTGCTTTCAGAGTTGCTCTCAGCGGCATTCGTCAAAGGGACTGGCCATGAGTGAGTCTAGGCCAAGTCTGCTGCATCTGAACACATCCAATTAATCCAGGCCTCGTCTGCTCTTGGCAATAAGGCAGGGAGAAACCCCCATGCCTCCACCCCCCCCCCCATCCCCCAAACAACCCCTACAGTCAAAGAAAAGCCTCTCCCCCCAGTTTTAATTACGAGGGGAGAGAAGCAAAAACAATATTCAACACAGACTGGAAATAATTGCATTCCAGTAAACTGGGTACCATAGGCCGCCTTGACACCAGTGAAGCGTTAAGATGGAGAGATAAATCAATGCCTCCCTGTGTGTCTTTCTACCACACGATATTCAATCAGTGGTTTTCTAATGAGGTTATGTGAACTGCTCTGTTGGCACCTCCATGTCCCTTTGAGAGTAATAAAGGGCAGAAGGAATGAGCCTGTTTAGATGTGCCATGCATGCTCCTTTTCTCAATATCAGCCATATTTGTAATCTTGTTTCCTGTATTACATAGTTATTTCTTTGCTTGTCAAAACGTCGGCAATATTCTCTGTAATGATGCAGTGTGGCTAGGCACCTCTGTGAGCTGAATCTACTGTACAACATCCTAAAGAGCTGGACATTAAGCTGTTAACTGTCAGTTATAACACCTCTCCTTTCTCTCCTCAGAGCCCCCTTGACTGATTACAGCATATCACGGTGAAAGACAAAGGTTACTGGCGATGAAACATGGTTGCAACTCTCGAGTTTCATTTACAGTAACATGTTGGGTTGCTTTTTTGCAGGCATTAATTTGAGCCTGGATTCCTTTGATAAGAATTCAGGGTCGAGTTAAAATCCCCCCCTTTAAACCTGGCAGGGGCGATAGTGAATGTGTAATGGAGCGATATTTCAAAATGGCTCATTTTAAATTGTGAGACAATCTATTTTAAAGCCCCCAGTTGTCTGAGCTGAGTGGTCCATTAGTAAAGTTGGATAGTGGGAGATCAGAGAGTGTTTTGTAGTAGTGTTTTGTTGATGTAGTGTTTTTAATAGACAGGTTCTGACAAATGACTTTAATTTGTGGTTGGGGTCTGATTGACAGCTGGAAGCATGGTGTGTTAAATGTAGATAAGTGAATTGGTGTATGGGGGGGGGGAGGGGGAGGGGTGCAAGGGTTAAATGTGCTACCATTCGCAGCTTTTGCCATTAAAGACGGTAAGTGAAAGGGCTAGAATTCACATCAGCAAAGGTTCATTCAATTCTACAGTCTACTGAGAAGCAAAACAGAAAAGGTTTAAAGGAACTCGTTTCCATTGTGAGTGGATCTGCATAACAAAACAACATGATTCCGTAGTAGGATTCCCTGTGTGTGGTGTTCCTCAGGAGAGTTCTGTAATTACCTCTGTTCCATCACCATCTCCTAATGCTGCCTGTGTAAGAGTACATTTAATTTCTCCACATAAATTGGATCTCTGTGTGCGGTCCTCAGTGTGGATGTAACATCAGTCATTAGATTGTAGCTCCAGACAGGCCCCACCACTGGGGGTTTAGCCTTGAGCCATGAGGGGACAGCCTTTCAATAAGGAATTGCCTAATAGCTTCAGGTTAAATATAAAATAATAATAATTTAAAAAAAAGCACTTCATATTGGGGGGAAAAAACATCAATAACAAAAAGATAACCATGGATAAAATTGAATTTGTAACTTAAATATTCATTGTTCCCAAAGAAAAAGTCCCTTTTTGTCCCAAACATAGCTTTCCAATTTCTGTGTTCAACAGTCAAACCAAAGAGGCTCATGGCTGTGAAAGATACAAGAGAGGTCTAGAGAGGTCAAGAGAGGTCTAGAGAGGTCAAGAGAGGTCTAGAGAGGTCTAGAGAGGTCTAGAGAGGTCTAGAGAGGTCTAGAGAGGTCTAGACAAAACCACTTTTCAAATGGAAACAAGGACTTGAGGGAAAATAAAGGCTATATATATATAAGATTCACACAAATTGTAGATTATGTGGTACACAATGTTAAAGTACAAGTTTCTTAAATTAAGAAATGCTATGAAAAAATATGTTATGCTCAGGTAATGTGTCCTGGGCTTATAAATCTCTCTGTTCAGGACAGCACATAACTAGTCCTGTTACAATGTAATAAAACATTATAATTCCGCAGCATACTGTTAAGAGGACATGTAAAAGACAAGTTGAGAAAGATGAGGTTCTCTTTTGAAGTTTCAGGGCTGCTTCTAGAGTGTGTGAAAGAACTGAGTTCTCCTCTTTGTTGCCAGTGATCTGGAAGTGATGAATGGTAGAATAGGTCCCAAACCTTTGATTATCTCACTTGTTACAAACTGCAGCAGCCAGTGATAGCCAAAGATACGGGAGTGTTTGCTTCGCTCTTATTCCCCGGGGCAGCGTCCTTTAACACAAATAAAACAGATTTCTCTGACCTAGATCAACGCTGCACAACTGGAGATGTTTACAAAAATAGGGTTAGACCACAGAATGAAAATGACAGCCTTGAAAATGAACTTATTTAGATTTCCTTCAGCCATCAGAAACCTCTTTTCTTTACCTTATTCTCCTTTTCCACCTCTGTTAAAAATGTAGTTGAGTTCATTACATGCCAAGAGGCCCATGTAATTGTACTGTATGAAAAAACTAACACTGTGATTTCAGAGGGATATCAAAGCCAGAGCCCAGACTTCTAATTTCCAATTAGCCTGCGTCTGATAGCCACTGTTTCTGCATTTTCCAGTTTTATTGCGCAGCTATCTTTTTCTCCATATCTATTTTAGTTTTCCTCATTAAAAGCAGGCAAGGACAGGCCTTCCCACTGGCCTCCAGTCTTGCTGTGCTGTGCAGTGCTACAGCTGTACCAACCTGTCCCATGAGGACCGGCCTTTCTGCTCAACCAAGCAGTCCCATGCCCAGCACAGCGTCTCACGTCAAAGCACAACACTCCAGTGTGCCTGCTGCTGACAGTCAGATCTGGTTCCAGGACGCCCTATGAATCTGACACCAGCATTCATATGATATTCAAAGTATGTGATAATGTGACAAACTGACAAAGCACTAAACTGAGATAGTCAACAATATGTTTCTGAAATGTAGGACTCTTTCAGCATCAGGCTACAGGTATTTGCTGTTTTTGAAGACACACAGGCCTCAGACAGCATAACCAGTGGCTCTTCTAAAGTACTTCACTAGTTTGACCATGTGCAGTCCAAATTAAAGGAGAGCCCCATGCAAATCAGGAATGCCGCCGGGATGATGTTTCCTCCACAGGCTGGTGTAGAATTGGCTACAGTAGCCTAATTTTTTTTGCAAAGCAAGATAATTTGAACTTCATGGAAGCTTCTTGCTACAGTGTGCAAGCTTATCCTCATTTGGCCTCATTAGCCTCATTCATTGAAATCTACAATGTGAGGGTTGGGACCATGAATTAAAGGAGTACAGCATAGAAATATCCTAAAAGCAAATGTATAAAGATGGAGAGAATGAGATATGTGATGTTTGCTGAGGCCAGCTCTGGCGGCATTAATAACAGCAGCTCCCTCCCTGTCCTGCACTCATCTATTAGTCATGAAACGGCCCCCTTAAGTGTCCTCTCCAATCCCATCCTGCATTTGTCACCGACTCATCGCCGCCGGACACCTGACGATGACAGATTATGGGGTCTCAGCTACAGCACTGCAGAACAAAGAGTCCCTCAAACATACCCCTTTCTCCCCCCATACCCAGCACTCCACTCCGCTTTACATCCCTCCTCCTCCTCCTCCTCCTCCTCCTCCTCCTCTACAGACAGGCCCTCTGGGTAATGCTGAAGAGGAGAAAGGTACAGGCACAATAGTGATAAAGAGCTGTAGCTTTATTCCCTAATAACCTTCAGACGTTCTGGAAATGACAAAGCGGACTCTACATAAAAGTGGTTCCATGGCAAAGTGACAAGTTAACATTACGTTATATCTGGCTCCAAAAGATAATATGAATAATATGTTTGATAATGATTCGCTCTTCCCTGCATGACAGACACTTATATCTGACTGTAAGTTACAGACAAGATTCACAATATGCTTTTGCCGTGCAAGTTTACGGTACTTGGTGCAATACCTTAAATCCAATGACTATTTACACTAACAAATAACATTAAAGTTAATTTATGTGAAAACCTGCAAAATAGGAATTATGAGAATAGCGTATTAATACAAAATAATCAATATAATAATTCAAAGAAACAAATTATAAGACTGTTGAAAACAAAAGTTTTACCAAAGCCTTAAGTGGAGTTGGTGCACTGTAGGCCTAAACCAAAACTCAATGAATGCATCTACATTGCATCCTTATATACTATCCCAGTAAACAATAAAACATCAGAGATCAGCATCAAATGGGGGAAGCCTTTTGGTGAACCATATGCATTACCAATGGCATAGAATTTACAATCAGTGTTATCAGGCTAGACGGCAGATCCGCAGGACATCCACCAGTGCTCCAGGCTGAGAAAGGGGGGCGTTGATCACAATTCACAATAGGAGATCAAACAGCACAGTTATTGTATCACATGTAAATTACGTTGGTTCCCACACACACAAGCACATGACTAAATGAATGGATGTGGCCCCCAACGCCGTCTCCTCTCCATATCCTACTGATATCTGCAACATTGGAGCCCAGACGTAGGATGGAGGTACCCTTACTTGGCCAAGTGGGTTTGTGTCGCCATTGATGCAGATCTGACTGCAGCTGGAGTTTACAAAATGGCTGAGGTTGAGGTTGTCTTCTCAATATCACAAATTCTGCTTTCATTCCATGGAATGCTTTTATGGTTGATACAGTATTAGCTATAAATCAACCATCTCAATATCAATCCTGTTGCATCTGTAAAAAAAATCCACTTGAACTGAAATTAAGGTGATCTTACACTTTCCAAATATGTTTTCTGATCTGACCTGGTGGTCAGATCGGACTCCTCCCCCAACATCCGTCATTGGCCTTCCAGCAAAGTAATTAAGACTAACTAATTAAGGCCTGCTGCTGCCTCATCATCTCATAGCCCACACATAAATACATCCCATTTAACCCAGCCGGGGGGGCCTAATGAGGTGTCAGACATGCAGAGGACGTCTGGTCTTTTAAAAGTCAAAAGACTAGGAACATGAAGGGTCACCAAATTATTCCATTTAGTGCAGTGTTTGCACAAAATGGGGGGCTGACTGCGGTAGAGATGATTTTTTTGTTGTCCCCCTCCACCACCCCTCCTCCTAAACCCCCTCAGACTCTCCATCAGAGCCTAAACCCTGACTGCTTCAAAAGGATATAAACCCTTAATCTTGTCAAAGAGAATTGCATATGCACATCAACCCCTCCCACCCTCACCATCACAGGAGCCACAACTTCATTTGAGGTCAGGCACAATAGAACTGGCTACAGAAGTGTTTATAATGTATTCAGTAACCACATTAACCATAACTGAAACATCCAGTGAGTAAAAATATTGACTGACTACATTAACACAACATGTGGTCATATTGTTGATTTAATATCATTTTTCAGACAGGGCTGACCTCCCCAAGGTAAAATTCAACACTAGCCAGATTGGAAGTGCATAAAATGAATTCAATAAGCACATTCAGCCAGCCCACCAGGGCTCGTCCCCTCTCTACGAGCCACTCTCCTCCATCACTGTCATCACAACAATGTTAACTCTTATTGCTTCCAAGTCCTTACTGTGTTCAGAACAGGTGTTCAGGTTGAAAAATGCCACAGGAAAGCTTGATTGTCATCCTAGTGACAATATAACTAGTAATGATGAGAACTGAGACTCCCCCTTTCTATCTCCTAAAACATGTGACATACTAAACCAGGATTTGCCAACATGTCTGCGCCTCTATTGTGATGCTCTTCTATTATGTTATGTTATTTTACATATTCATGTGTAAGAGCAATCCTAATTTTCCGGCAGGGGATATTGATATATTGATATAAATACAATATTTCAGGTAGTGTCTCAGACTGGAGAACTTATTTGTCTCTAGGTCTTTGTGTCATTATAAGGGCTTGCCAAGACCCCCAAACAATACTAGGAAGCAGGAAGGAAAAGCACCTACACACTAGGAGCACACCGGATAGCATGAAGACACTGTCTAGAGGTGAAGAATGTGTGTGAGGCAGGTCCCTTAAGCATATTCAGACTGGCGGGAGGGGAGCAGCCATGGCCATCAATCTGCGACATAGGCTCCAGACGACAGACTGAACTGTTAGAGGACACACCTCCACTGCCTGGGAGAGGACAGAGGAAGGTCATCTACTGTACAGTAATAACACACACAACTATTCTTTATACAAATCCAGAGACAAAGGGGCTATGATGATATCCTTTACATATCTCAATTTATATCTGTTAGATAATAGCTATGGACAAACAACATTGCAATGCTGTGGAACCTGATTGACAATACAAATGCACCTTGATATAGGCTATAGGATATAAGGCTAATATAGTTTCTTCAGCTCAGAGTCATACAGTAATTGCACATTTGAGAGAGGTAGGTCTATTTCTGTAACACATCCACCCCCAACCGCTCCCAGTGTTTCCCATTGTGTAGAGGATTAGCAGTAATCATAGGTTTTATCTGGCTGGTGTCAAGAGGGCAGATCCAAATGCCACCTAAATGTCACAGAGGGCAGAGTGACCGCTCAGAGGACAGAGGAGAGGTGACGGTCCGTGTGTGAGCCAGTGAATGATAAAGTGAGGTGGGACTCCCAGGCCCGATGTGATGAGGGGTTAAATGAGCCTCTAATGTGGTAAACACTACTGAGAGGGAGGGAGGAAGGAAGACATTTCTCAGGTTTGTATACAAGGCCCTCTATTGCTAACAGACTGTGGTGCCTGCAATTTCTTTGTGTCATCTGAAGGATATGAGATGATTTTCTAAGATTGCATGGAGCATGGGAGGGAAACTGAATATAATAACCAAACTGGTGCTTAGAGAGAGTGTGACCATAAGCCAGCCTCCCAGAGTAGCTGAAGGTTAAGGAGCTCAGGGAGCAGAGTTGATGGAAACCCGGAGGCCAAATGAAAAGGGTAAAAGATGCGAGACGAGGTGGGTTCTGAGGGTTGAGAAAAGAATGGGGGATGGAAATATTGTGTATTGTAATTGCTAGGCCTCATGCCACACATCAACGCTGTGAAAATGGACAAACCCCTTTTGAGCTAAGAGGGATCGAAACAGCAGGGGGGTTTAAAAGGAACACATTTCTATAGCCATTCCATCTCTCCTTAATTATCAGTTTATTTTTTACTGTCTTTTTCCCCACCCCATCTCTCATAGGCCTCCCTCCAAAATCTGCCCAGGGCTTGAATACTAGCAAGTACAGGCACAAATGAATGGTCATGAACATATTAACTGGATTATATTTACCCCATTTTACATATTCATGTGTAAGAGCAATCCTAATTTTCTGGCAGGGGATAATGCATAAGAGGTTAACAATATTTCAATTAATTAACAATATTAACAATATTGATTAACAATATTTCAGGTAGTGTGTCAGACTGTACTGCATGTGATTATGTGACTGCAAAATTATTTGAGCAGGTACGGTACAGTAAATAGAAAAAAAATGCTACATTGTTGAAATAAGATAAGAGACTCACAGAGGATACCCATGGGAAGCACAAAATGCATGCGGTACTAAAGGCCTTTGATGTTGATAGAGACAAACCCATTTCAGTGTATCCTGCTATTCACCACTGACCTTTCCACACCCACAGCGGGCAGATTGTTATGGCTGCAGACACAGAGTAAAACCAGTCCCATTACCAGCCTAGACTACTACCGTCAGACGCACAGGGATGTTTGGGCTGGGATGTGGTGAGAGAGCTAGACCAAACACTCTGGAGAAGACACAAACACTTCTCCTCTGATCAATTATTCACTCACTATGAAAGCCTAGCCTGCCATTAACACACACACATTTTTTTCTAGACATACAGTATGGCCTGGCGTTGCTGTCCATATGGTGATGTGTTGGTTACTTCAGTACTTTCTGGGCAAGTGAAAGGCCAAGCAGACAAAGGGCTCTGAAACTCATTAATTATGGGGGAGAGCAGTGTGCATGTGTGTGTGTGTGTGTGTAGTGTATCTCCAGGATTTATGACACTAGGAAATAGAAAGGCAGGCAATTCTTTTGGAACCAGCAGCACGCCAACATGTTAGATTTCCCAATTTCAGCAGTTTGTTCCTCCCTGTGGGTGAGGAGGAGGGTCATGGGACTTCATCTGCTCTGCTGGGATGGGTTATGGGCGGATCATGTCAGGTCATCACCCCTCAGGGAGATACCAAATGAGAGTGACAAAAGGGAACGGCCATCCACTTTATCATCACACACAGCCCCTCCACCTCCAATCCCACATTCTCCCCAAGAAGTCCCCCAGCAGTACCACACACAACCAGTTCTGTGACTGACCTAGGACTGGAGAGCCCTGGCTCACTAACAGTTGGGATGGGGTTGATAGAGGGTATATAACTGGTATGTGGTGAGGTGTTGGATATCTATGAGATGAGCCCTGCAAAGACTAATCAATAACAACAAAATTGGACTCATTTAAAGATAGGCCTACAATGCAGAAATCATTGTTTGGAAGCAGACAAAAACAGCTCCCTTCATAGAACCTAATCTAAGATTGTGTGGGTATGTATATGCAGGTATTATTTTTATAAATACATTTTGTTTTTTCAAAAACACAAAATACAATTACACAAACATAAACATATTGCTTGAGACGATGCGGCAATCGTGCACACTTTGTTCGTGCCTCTGCGGAGCATCGCAGTGAATTGAGGCAAGGTAAAACTGACTTTGTTTGCTAGATGGCGCTAGTAAGTTGCGCTTGGGCCAGTTTTCTACTGCATTGATTGAGTTTGTATTCCACAAACTTGAAATTCATAATGTGAACATTTAGTCCTAATTTGGCAATCCGTTTTTCTGTAATATTCTGTCTTACCCTGATATGGGTTAATGCTGTCTGTTTGGGCTATCATTTGTCAAGGAAGATGCTAGTTTTGCAATGTATACTATTATTATTATTATTATTATTATTTATTGACTAGAATTTAGTCTGCTCTCTGTAAAGTGAGCCATCTTGATTTTCTGAACACTATATGCGTACTTAATGTTCTACTGTAAAAGCTTCAATCTATGCGCCTTCTGGTGGATGCAAACAGAAGTACACCTTGGCACGCAAGGGGGAGTTTTAAATAATGTCAAGTGTGTTCAGGCTCTGCGGAGCTTCCCGGCTATTTGAGTAGCGCTGCAGCACCGCGTACGGCTGTCCGCAGGAATTTCATGCAATCCATTTGGCTCCATCTGTAGAAGACATATGAATTCGAGATGCATTATAATATGCGTCTTTAGCTACAACCTAAACCTCCAATCCAGAAGGGCAGAGTGAATTATCTGATAAGAGGTTTGAAATCAAGGGAAGAGAACAGCATGGAGATACTGATCTTAAGCGCACATTCCCAGGCTGGGGTTATGGAACAAACAAACTCCAAAAATAGGACAACCCTACCACTGGGCGGGAGAATTTAGACTTTTTTTTTTACTACAATTTTAACAACATGCTTTGAAGCATTTCAAAACCAGTCTCCAATCACAATAATTTTCAACTGGTAATCATCTTCCTGTAATCTCCATTTAAATCAGTTTCTGCATACTCTTTTTACTATCTGGTCGTGTATATAAGCTTGATAATACAAAGTACAGTAACAGCATAAAAATGCCATGTTCATGGGCTTATTATGAACAAGAAATTAAATCCTTACGGCCAAATCAAACTCTGTGTGTTGTGTTTGAGATGATTAAGATGACTAGTGGCAGAGCACTGTGTTGCAACTATTTTGAGTTGAGAAAATCCAACCCCCCTATTAATCACAATCCAACTGTCAGCTCTTCAATCACATTTCAAACAGTCCGCAAGGGGCCGGGAAGTGGGTGGTATTTGGATTCCCTTCTCAAATGTGTGAGTGATGATGTGTTCATTATCATCATCGGTTTTTAACTGAAGCTGGGCTTCATGACTCTTGCCCCTTGATGCACCGCTTCCATGAAATATATCAAAGTGGATGCCATATAGTTGGCTTCTTGCTGTGATAATCCTGACTACAAAACCCCCTATGGGGTGCCACAGAAGCATCCTCTTTATTGGGGTTTGCGTTTGCTTCAGAAGATGAAGAGCAGGAACATGGTGAGCTTTGACTGACACCTCTCACATGTTGCAGACTGCAGCACGGTAGAGAAGGGAGCACACTGGAGCAGCAAGGGGGGCAGCTCCACTCAGAGGGAGGGATGGATGGAGATAGGGAGATATAGGAGATAGAGAGAGAGAGAGAGAGGGAGGGAGAGGGAGGGAGGGAGAGTGATTCTGAAGCTGCGCTCTACTTTTACTCTTCCCAGGGAAATGCAAATTGGGTCAGTGCAGATCTCAGTGCAGAGCTCAGTGCAGAGCTCAGTGCACAGTCACACGCTCACTGAAAGCCCCACACCAGCACGCCTGACAGAGGGTCAACACCAGAACCAGCCCTGGGGCTCATGGCTTGGAGGCAAACAAAATAACACAAAACAGGGTAACCCACGCCACAAAATAACACAAAACAGGGTAACCCACGCCACAAAATAACACAAAACAGGGTAACCCACGCCACCCCTTACCCAACTCTCCAGAGCCACATGTTGACAAAAGCTAGAGTAATTTTAGATGTGACTAGAGGTGATTAATTCTTTCACTCAGAAAGGTTCCTGCAGTTTGTGTTACACTGATGGTGGGAAATTAAATGAAGAACACGCCTGTGCTAGTTACTACTAAGGCAATTACAGCATTATTACACTGGCAGGGGCAACTTAATGTTAAGTGTAACTGAATTCTATGTAGACGAAACTGGCTACTGGCTATGAGAGTCCATGGGAATTCAATACACTATACGATTAAAGTCCTATACACCTATCCAGCATTTCAAACATGCATCTTCCACAAGAGTAGAAAGGGTGAAGTAGAGAGTTCTGGGTCTTTATAACAGGAGACTGTAGACAGCCAATGTAAGTAGCAAAGCGCAGCAGATCGATAGAACAGGACCTCTGGAACGATGCCAGCCCAATCCAACCCTCATTACTCCCTGGGCTGTAATTGAAGCATCACTACCCAGATAAGAGCTAATCAGATAACATGATGAATTGTGTTCCGAAGGGAAAACTGAGGAGCATGACCCAGAGGAGAGTTTGACTGCTCTTAAACAAATGGCCCCTACACAGTTGAAAGGTATGGTGGACCTTCTCTTTACCTCCAGAGCACAGGGTAAGATTAGAGCGAAGGGCTAGGTATTCCAGTTCCTTGCAGAAAGGATCTCCAAACTCTCATGACAGTTTATAGACCAAAAGAACCAACCCTGAGGGACAGCCATTTGGCATCATGACAGGTGCTGTGAGATCTGACCACCAAGGACTGCACTGTCATTTTACCCACCACCTTCACAGGATAAATGCCTCTCTGCCCTCTCTCTCTAACAAGTGCAAAGACTGACATCAACGACTGCTTAATTCGTAAGCCCTCACTCTGTCTAAAAAGGTCTTTACACAATGTAGAGAACAATTGGTTTTGAGAGAGAGAGAATATGAGTGTATTATATTGTAATGGTAAGAGTAATGGTAAGATAACAACAGATTCTGGCAGTATAAAAAGCTATGACAGAATAGAAGAGGGGAAGAAAGAGAAAGGAAGGAAGTTGGATAGAATAAAGGGAAGGACACGACTTTAAAGAAACATGAGATTATTTCTTAAGAATATGAGATTGATGGATTCTGTTTCATCAACACAGAGGTTGAGAGAGGGAGGGACATGGCTCATGAAACTGCATCACCGGAGGCTTTACAGAGACAAGGAGTACACACTTCAGATTCCCTAGTCTCTGCCTCAGGCATTTTATTAAACAGCCTCATAGCCCAACCATGTTAAAACTTAAACGTCATAAACTAGGCCTACTCTTCAAAGCGGTCATAAAACACTGCCCAGCCTCTTCTCTCCACCTCCACAGAACAGACGGTTTGCTGAATTAATTGCAAAACAGTGCAATTTGTCGCTGTGAGCTCAATTAAAGTCCCCAGGGGCTTTTTGACCATAAATCTTTACTATGATCATAAAACATGGCTGCATCACCCTCCATAGGATTACAGGCCAGGACACAGAAATATCCTCAGCACATTGCCTTAGCATCTGTGGCTCGGTTAAACCATAAGAAACCCTCCAAAACCAGCATTCACCTCAACCCCCGGATATGAGTTGGCTGCAGCAAATCTATGAATTATGAATAGTGCCCTACAGCAGTGGCATTGAGCTAATACTCCGCTTTTGAAGCAGGCCCCTTTTAGCTGTCTCTAAGAAACCAGAATACCTTAATGCACAGCAAAACACTACGATTTTGAGAACGTAATTCTGATATTGTTGCTGCCCATTACAATCTCACACTGAGGATACTGGAGCCAAGTAATTGTATTGCATTCATTTCTCTGGAGGTTTGGTCTATAGGGGATATGGCCTATGCTAAACAGGAGCATCTTAGATTACCTCTGTATTAGTAATAAACTCCTTGTGTATAAAATGGACATTGAAAAACATGAATATCCACAATGAATAAAACCACATGCATAAATGCATCACAAAGCAGACAGCTGTAGGGCAGAGGCAGTGAGAACATGAGCTGAAGGCTGAGATAGGAGGAGTGACAGATTCAAAAGAGAGAGCACGTGGGAGAGTCATCATGTCACCCTCAGGGGCCAGGACACAGGTTTATGGAGATACAGAGGAGCATCAACATCATCTCAGACAAAAGACTCATTCTCCACACACGCCTCAGAATAATAGCTAGCCATTACAGGTGGGGGTTGTGGCTATGAAATGTCCCTTTCACTCTCCCCCCCCCCCCCCCCCCCCCCCCCCCACTCCCTCTAGATTACCTGCTCTTCTTACATCCCTTTTCCCTCTCCCTCCTGGTCCATCTCTCTGTTGATCGCCTTAGTCTCCCCTCTCCCTTCAATTCGTGCTCTCCCCAGCTCCCTCTCTAATCACAGTCCACACAGGCTTGACTAATGTCACCACTGGACCACAGACACCCATGCCGCTCTCTTCATTAACACACACTGTGAACACACAGAGCCTCACAGTCAATGTGGCTGGAATTGGTGATGAGGAAAGAAAAAGGACGCACACACACACAGTTAACCCCTCTGCATGAAACAGAAAATAAATAGTAATCTCCAAGACTGAGAGCCCCCCTGCCATACAATACCCAGACCCACCCCCCACTGGGCTGAAAGGACTAGAAGGTAATTGCTAATGCATCATTTAAATGCTCCCTCTCAGCTCCCGTGGCCAGATTGCCATGGATCTACAGCCACGTTGTGAGAGAGGGCAGTATATTTAGTGTTCTATTGAGTCCTAAATTGCTTTTTACGAGAAAGGATAGGCAATGGCAGTGAGGTCAGCATCTTGTATCCTAAAGGAAGGAACCATGTCCCCACGGAGCTCCTTTTTTGAGCTCCAAAAAATTCTGGGCTTTACATGGAAAAACTAATCTCGAGTGAAACAAAAAAAATTGGATGATAGAAAAGCTGGCAGGCATACAGCACTAGGCTTGAAATATGCATGACAGTGTTTCCTCCCAAAGCTGAGGCGGGTTGCATTAGGGGTTGACAGCTCAGTCTGGCCCTGGGTGACCCAGCCCCCTGCAGGGAGATGGAGTGCTCCTGTAATGAGCATGGGGACATGCTCATTAGGCCAACCATTTAGAACTGGTTCTCACAACACCCTGTGACGGTGAGTGACCAAGTTAAGTGTGACAAGAACTATCAAACCAAATAACATACAGGTGATAAGTCTGAAGCAGTATACAAAACATGAAAATGTTCATGCTTTGTATACTGCTTCAGACTGGGTGATAGATCAAAGGGTAAGACACTACAAGAGCTGATATAAAACTTAGTTCTTGGTTCAGACCATACAAATGGACCCAGAGTTTGTGCTTGGCTCTGCTGCCTGATATACAAGTAAAAGATTCCTTAAACACAGAAGTTGTAACTGTCCTTTTATTTTCTTACAGGGGCTTTGCCACTTCACAACTGCCACACACCAAAGCTAGCCGGCTTTTCTACTCATCAAATCAGAGAGTCCCCGGGGACCACAGAGGCACTCTCCCTCCTTCTCCCTATGCCACCATCCCTCACTCCCTCTCTCTAAGGTCAGGGCAGCTTCCTCCCTCCCCATCTCTGGATGTTGACAGGTTCATGAAAACCCCTGGGCCTGTCCATCTCTTTCCCTGTAGTGAGGCAATATTCTAACCAGCAAGTTTTGTTTAACAGTTCAATTCAAACCTGATTCCAAAGTATATTTGTTCAAGTAGGATTAAGAAATTAAAAGGACAAAGACAGGTGACACACAGATTCAATCATTGATAACAATGGCAATAGTCTTATTAAGTATCCTATAAGTTACACAGTCAACGTGTTAGCATTGTCCAATTACATGACATATCTTGCGGGTGCCCCTATTGATTTTCAATGAAATACCACTAAGTGGATCCTCTGGTGTCCCACTTAGGCTCTGCAGTGGTGTGAAATATGGGTTGAGGTCACTCTGACTTAATGAGTAACTGCTTACAGCACTTCTGCCCCATATAAAAAACCTTAGTCAGACAACAAGACAAGCAATTCTCTATCTGAATTGACAACCCAAACATGCACAGTCAATAGACTTTGTATCTCATCTCTGGGATGTCCTCCAGGTATTGTGCATCTTTAACTAAGGGGTTACAGGTAGACCACAAGTTCCAGACCTACCTTGCGAAACCCCTCCACCTCACAGCCGTTGAGGTTCTCATAGAGTGAGTGGTGCCTCTTTCCCAGCATTGCTGTGGGAGTAGCAGGAGCAGTAATGGTGGTGGTGGCGGCAGGGTTTGTTTTGTCTACGAGGTCATGGGTACCCTGCTCCTCTGTCTTCTCCCCCTCATGCTGCTGTCCGGGGGCTTCTGGCTCCCCGCGGCCCTCCATCTCCGTGTCGGCAGACGCCTGCTCCGGCTGCTGGGGCTGCTCCGGCCTGGTGCACAAGTCATACATCACTTTCTGTCACCGTCAGGCGGCACGACTGGGATCAATAGGGCCACATGGGGGGCACAGCCAAGGCCAGGCCAGCACAGGCTTTTCATTCAGTGAGGAGGGAATTAAACCGATCAGCCGCATCAAGCTGACTCCAAAATAGAAAAAAATATGTCAGCCCCCCTCCTCCTTTTCTAGCCCTCAGAGTTTACAAAGGGAGGGAGTAATTCCGCCTGAGCTGAGTTTAAGTGTCTGACACCAAAGCGAAGATCAGTCAGCTAAGCAATGTAATTACCAGGCTTATCAGTAACCAAATACAGAGTTACCTCATAAGTTTGCCCAAATTCGCCCAAATTAGCACTAGCTCGGTGCCTGATCCTTTTGTAGAAATATTCCTAACACCAAGGGAGAATGCGTCATTTTCAAGACAAAACCAGTATGACATAATCCAGAGATGTTTGCGGCCCCTTTAAAATAAGAACTTTTCGGGGGGCTATATAAAAAATGCCCTCACTGACGTCTTCCTAAAAAAGAAGATTTCATGTATTTTAGGCATATACTTCCATGTACATCAAACTGAAAAGCTTCTCATTATAAAAATCGGTATGATGATCATGTCCACAATCCACTCGATCTGATCAGAACAGTGAAGCATCCAGATTCAGAGCCCTCCTGGCTAGGCTGACCGAGGCTACGTCCTCCTGCGTCTCCGCGTACCTTCAGTCTCCTACAGAGGGATGGATCTGTCACTGTTGTTCATCCAGAAACACGAACAGGAAAGCCATGTAATCAGTAGACTGTCTCCTAGAGGAGCCTTACTCTGGGTCTCTGTGATGCCACACAAAAGAAGCCCTGCTGCTATATGTGTGTGTGTGTGTAGGCAGAGAGAGGGAGAGACAGAGAGAGAGACTGGTTTAACTAACAGGTCCCCCCTCCAATCCCCCTTCTCTTTGGTGGCTCAGATGCAGGTGGTATGTCGGGGGTCTCCAGCTGTGTCCGTGTCCTCGTTGATGCTGCTGCTCCAAATCTACTGCTCACTGACACGACGGGGCTCGACGCATAGTCTAATCCCATGACCATAACAACATTAAGGTGAAAGAAGAGGACGAAGTGAAGGGGAAAATGTGTGTGTATGTGTTCGTCAAAGGAGGGGGTGGGGAGGATGGATTCTATCCTCCTATCACAAAAAGGCAGCCTCTGGGAAGTGGCCAATCATGACTGAGGCTAGAGCTCGTTTCCATGGAGATGACGCTGGAATGATGTTGGTTGCCTATTGATTGTTCAAGAGGCGGCACACACTGCAACACAGGGAGGCTGTAGGCAGTCAGAGGGATGGCAAACTGTGCACGTACAGTTTGTTCTCAACGTTCTCACGTACGTTCTCAGTCTTTTTCTGTCATGGTATAATAGATATTAGCACAGGAAAAGATGATTTGAGAGCAATACATGTCCACATTGTGGTTGATAATCTATTTTCTTATGATGTAGGAGCAAGCTGCCCTCCTAGGGATCCTTTCTATAAATATCAGACTGCACCCAGATAAAGCATTAAACTGAGCTATTCTTTATAACCCTCAGTGCACACACACACACACACACACACACACACGCACACAGCTAGCAAATGAACTTGATCCTCAAGTCTGTTCAGCTCCACTGGCTGAGATTCATATCTGCTAAGAGACCGCTCAACTACTCCTGCTAATTGCCTCCCAAGTTAGCAAACAGAAAAGAAGAGAGAGAAACCCAAGGAGATTAACAGAACACCAGCCACAGCCAAGAATGAACCAACCACAGACCCTTTGTCAATAGGACTGATTTCTCAACATCCTATAGGCTCGACGAGCCAAAAAGTCTCTGAGGTAGAGTAATGCAGATGAAGGTGTAGAGAGGAATTGCATAGCCCTATTAATAGGGCTTTGATTTACAGTATCCCTTTACAGCATAATAACCCAAACATTTCTGTAGCACTCCACTACAAATTAGCCTACACAATATAAAAGGACCGCCTCATCATCATATGCCTCATTATTGTGGATAGACAACTAAGAATCTGGGGAATACTTGGTGCTCCTCAGTATACACATAGAAATCTCCATCTGGAAGGTATCCAATTTTCATATATATTTTCTTACTCATGGAATGAGATTCATGTTAATTTGACAGCCACTGCAGCTTTTCAATTACAAATCCCTGTCTGAGGCAAACTACTCCCTACGCTGATCATATCAGCAAAAGCAGGGCTGGAGAATACTCAAGGTCTATAGCACCAACTGAGTTCTGGTCTAGTCACCTCACTTGACAACTTCATGAAACGTTAAATTTGGATGAGGGGTAGATATGAACATGTGATGTTTACCCCTGGAAGAGGAATGAGCAACACGACGACCGCATCTTCTGACCAGCAGGTCATGTTTTAGGTCCTGAATCAATAGACAGATGAAGAGAGTAAAAAAGAAGGCCTAACCATCCCTAGCGTTCGCTTCCCCTCACTAATCCTCACACAAGCAAACAAACACAACCAGCATGTGATCAGCTGCAAGCCAGTGGATAACCCGACACGGTCACTCATAAAGGAGTGCCAGAGGGTAAGCATGTGTTCACAACGCTCGTACAGAGCGAGGCTTAATACAGCCACCAGATCTTGAAATAAGCCAAAAAGAACACAGGGATAGGCAAATTAAGCTACTAATTCAATATAGGCTAGAAGCATACAATACAACAAACATGTCTAATCTCTGAATAACAATTACATCTTATACTTGGAATATGGCACATATCTTGAGGCAAAAAAAATCTCTAAATTAATGCGTCTAGTCTAGGCTAATTGTGAACTTGTGGAGAGCCTGTGTGTTCATTTATATTGGGCTGTGCTAAAACAGAAGCTATAAAAAAGGAAATTGTCAGGAGCAGCTGTTCTATCAGGCATCTCTATCAGTGTAATGACTGCTGGGTCTGACAGACTGTGGCTTGGTTGGAGAGCTCACGCATTTAGAGGTGCCGTAGTAATACACAACAACATGCCTAGGGCACCTCTGTCTGTCTGTCTGTCTGTCTGTCTGTCTGTCTGTCTGTCTGTCTGTCTTCCTAGATGAGAGGGTTAGCAGACCTGGGTGCCAAAGTGTGTGCATTTCCCATCTACAGTATTAAAAGGTCAGTGAGAGCGTGTCATCCAATTAAAGCTGGTCTATTTCTGTGCTCAGGTGAGTGATCAAAGTAAGACAGGCCAAGTTTAAGACGCTGTCACAATCATACAGAATGCTTTGTCACACCTTCCCCACCTCACGCTCCACTGCCCCTGGTGAATCTCTCAGGAGGATAAGGCAGAGGGGAGGGGGATATATGTACATATTCATGGGATGAGAGAATGTCTCAGCCACACATCCTCAATCAAGATCCCATTGCAAGGCTGGAGGCACAATGTAGGGAGGATTCATTGACCCTGAGCCAACAAATTATCCCGCAAGCAACAAATAAGAGACAGGTTTACTGCATGACAAACACTGCATTTAGGGTATTCACTTTTACTGTAACTGAGAGATAGAGACCAAGAGCATCCCCAGAAAGAGTCCATGCACAATTCCCCTACTCTCACTGCAATGCCCTTGCCATTTCTCTCACAGGGCATTTCACCATTCTCTTTGTCTAAACTGTAATTACAGGGTGCTTGTGTGAGTGTGCCCTTGCAATTGATGAAACCAACCCTGACATGCTCTTCTAGAGCCCAATCTCCCTCCCACTCCGGCCTCCCCCCAACTTCTAATTCAAACCTGACTGGGGCAAGAGGCACCGATGATCAGAAACCAACCAGCAAGAGGAGAGTGTACAGCGGGAACAGCAGCTCACATACAAGACTGGTACCAGCAGAAATGAGTTTAACAGATGCCCATGTCTACAACAACAGAGAATTTTTCTGACAAAAATACTGTCATCCCACGCTTTACCCACCAGGCTGGTCTGACATGTTTGAAGGAGGCTACACCAATGTAGATGGATGTTTGTGTAATGGCTAGCTACACAACCAGTTTTAAAGAATCATATCAGCATTTTTTAATCATAAAATAATTGAAATGTAATTTAACAGAGGTCATCCCACAAATATCTAATCGAATGATGATTATACATAGGGTGAGGATTACTAGACCCCAACCGATATACAGTATTAGAGCACCAATATTTTCGATATTGGACTATTATGGAAATATCTGTATTGGCACATATTCCTCCAATAATACACCGTAGCACCAAAGATGTGCGTCAGCTTTGCATTCAGAAATGATAGAAAATCAGTGTAATTGGGTTTTTCCAAAGCAAAATATAGACATACAGTGATGTAGACATACAGTGATGTAGACATACAGTGATAGACATACAGTGATATAGACATACAGTGATGTAGACATACAGTGATATAGACATACAGTGATGTAGACATACAGTGATATAGACATACAGTGATATAGACATACAGTGATGTAGACATACAGTGATATAGACATACAGTGATAGACATACAGTGATGTAGACATACAGTGATGTAGACATACAGTGATGTAGACATACAGTGATGTAGACATACAGTGCCCCCCCATAAGTATTGGAAAGAGGAAGCATTTTGTCTCCTTTTAGCGCAACAATTTGGATTTAAAATCATACAATTACTGTGGAGTCAAATTAAAGATTCTCAGCTTTAATTCAATGTGTTTTTTTCAGATTGGGTTCACCATTCAGTCAGGCTCCAATACATACATATTACAGTCTAGTCAGAAGAAGGTTTAATACAGAGTAAGATAATGCATGCCAAGCACAAACCAGACTCAAAGCGAAAGTCAAACCATCCCTGACGGTTCAGAGGTTCTGTCATTCCCTGGCACATCGACAGACATTCTGTCCCCCTGCCAGTTAGGAGTTTGAGGAACATGCTCAGACTGACTTGTTTGATAAGAAATTCCCTCTATGTTAAAAGATGGGCAGAAGGAGAGAGGAACAACTGGGGGGGGGGGGGGGGGGGGGAGATGCTTTTCTGAAGTTTAAACATCAATGATTTCCTCATGGCACACATTTGAGAGGTTGTAGTAGTATGAGGAAATAAAAATATGCTCATTTCATTGGCAAATATAGGTTACCAAGTAGAAAGATGTAAACATCATATTCCTGCTGACTTGAACAAAAGCAATCCAATTAAATGTCTTCCAAAAATTGGCCAGTGAGACAACGTGACTGCATTGTCAGTGAAACATTTGCCACAAGGCACCTCTGACATGATTCCCAGTAGCTGGCACGTATCAACCCAATCTCTGCATCAAATGTCTACAGTATGTACAATAAAACTCAAGGAACCTTTAAAATCTTTAAAAAGCAGACAAAGCTGCAGCTACATACAGCAGTACTTCCCACATCCCTGCTCCTCAGATGACATGATGTTCCTGTGTGTATGCACAGGAAACACATACACCAGAGGCTACGTATTGCTGTTTGGATAGAGCTCAAACTTTGATGAATTATTCAAACTCCCCCCCATGAAGTCTTTAACCAGATTGGGAGCGGAGCTTTACACGTTGACCCACTTCTGCCACCCATCTTACCCAAAACAAAAGGGCATAAAAAAACTGATCTAATCCGACCCACCCTGCACAAGTCTCCTCCTTTGAAATCTGACATGCCTGTTTACCCAGACTGTTGTTAAGTGCACTAAACCACCACTTTAGAGGCTTAGACAAACAAACACTAACCAGTAATTAATTTTCTCACACTTTCCTATTAGGACGGAACATTTGGAGCACAATAATGCACAAGGATGTGGTGGGGGCTGGTACCATTTTAAGTAGAACACAAAAAAGTGTATATATTATATAAAATACAATATGAATTTAGCAATTATTAGGCTATGTATTATTCATTGCATGTGTATTTTTAAGAGTATTGTAAATTCCCTGATTCAGACAAGTTAAAAGATTCCTTAAATTTCAGATTTAATACATTTATTCAGATGAATAATTAGTGAGGCAAAATTGGGTTCAGTGCCTTCCCACATGAGACCTCAACAGGCACTTAACCGAAAAAAAAAATGTGCCGATGTGCCACTTTAAAAGGTGCAATCTGGTTCAATCTTCCAACAACAACAAAGCGGTTTCCCCGCCACTTTTTGGGTAACCTGAGGGGTGGGGCTGGAGATATGTCACCATTCTCAATTTCATAGACAGACAGACAGCTATGATATAAAAATGTATAGCTTTAACCATGTTTTAAAGCTTGTTACTCCACAAACAATAGAGTAAAACATGCTTATATTTTGGGTTCTGATGGGGACAATTGGACGAAGCTCATGGAGGCACGTATAAATTATAGCCTATTCTTCAAGAATCAATCACTTTTATCATTCATTTAAAGTGCCAAAAATGTATTGTCCAAGATTGCCTATTTAATAGAAATGAAAATGCAACTATTTTCAAATCATATAGCAACTATTTTAAGTCAAATGTGCAATGGGTCTAATCTAGTCCTCCAACAATTACACCTGCCTGTCTGCAGTGACAAATAGCCCAGGGCCTGGGGGGTCTTCCTCAGTCTGGGTGGGCATGGTGGAGGGGAGCAGACTGTTGGTATAAGCAGGGTTAGAGGCACACTGAGGCTGGTAGACAGACACCAACCCATCCCACCCTTAACCCCCCCCCCCCCCACAACCTCTCTTCAGTGCTTAAATAACAACCTCTACACCAGGGAGTTATGACAGTAAGCACTCCATCACACACTGCTATTTCCCAATGACTCTCCCAAGGAAGGGGGTGTTTGGGCAGCCTTAAAATTAACACCCATGCTGGGGAACTGACATGATACTGACAAGTCCAACCCAATCAATAGTATTTACTTACATGATGGTAAAATGTAATCAATCAAATAAAACATAACAATCCAGAGGATGAGAGTATTGCTCCTTCATTGCCGCAAAGGTCTTGGTTGAAAAAACGTATGATAATGCAGGAGAGGACAGTAGACTGTCTGACCGAAGATGGATGAGACTAATGACTGTTTCAGCGATGTTAAATGACCCATCTGTACAGCCACAATCATTTAGTCTGTACCGACACGCACTGGAGAGTGATTGACTTTGCCATTAAACTTCAAAGCTTACTTTTGTTTTGTTTCCTAGGAGTAGAAGGAGAAGGGGGAAGCTGGGGAATGTTAGGAACTATGCTGTAGGCCTTGAGGAGCAGCAGCATTCTGCTGCTAGTACTGCATCTCCTAAGGATTGCAAGCAGCTCACCAGAGTCTAATAGAAACAAACAACTGTGATTGACTGTCACACTTGCCTCTATAACTCAATTACAGGCACTGACAGGAGAGCCCTAGGGCCACACACCCACAGAGAGACATCCCCGGCCACAAATAGCAACACCACAACACAGACAGCTGACAAAAATAGCACTGGACCAAAATATCCGTGCAAATAGGTAAGCAGTGACTGGAATTCCTATGTACAGTATGTGGCCCTGTCTAGGAATCGGAAATGATTGAATATATCAGAAAAAAAATATTATAATAATTATGAAGAGATATTCAAATTATTCATCCCATTTGCGTCATAGTGCCTGGTCTCAGACTCAGTACTGTATTTATGTTCCATACATGTTGCTGCAGTTGAACCTTAAGGGAAAGCTACCATGGTGTGTGAACACTAATAACTATTCTGGGCATACAATTATTACTGCACAGCTATTTCACTATGCAGTGGAGCACATCCCCTAGAGAGAAGACAAAGAAACACAATACACTGAATGTCCATTTACCCACTAACAGGTATTCTAAACATGTTTCCTATTATCCTGAAAGGTAGGACTACTACCAAACAGTAGCTGTGCACCTTCATACCTACTCACTTATTATGTTTCTTGTGTGTTCTACAAAATACATAGATTTCAGGAAAAAAAAGTGTGACAGAAAAGTGTGACAGCCTACTTGTATGCCAGGTTCTGGCATACAAATAGAAACATCAAACAGCTTCTGCTTGAAGTCTAACTGGAGTAGGCACTTTTGATAAAGCAGTCCTATACTGTTACTAATGAAAATCAGTCGGTTGCTGTTCTCTGTTTTGAAATAAGGCAACTGAATTATTTATGATGCTAGCTGAGAGGTAACGCACTCTCTCAGCACAAAGGGACTAACATAGAACGCAGATGTCTCTCTCCCAGGTCCAACACAGGTTTACATGTGCACCCTACAGAGCACAGGACAGTCAGCGGCAGCAGGGTTTGTCTCGTTAGATGTTTTGAGTTATCAATAGCCGAAAAAGACAGGAAATTCAATTGAGCACCATAACTCAAAATCTGACCTATGCACCGACAAGGTTTTCAGCACCCTCAGTAGCTACAGTAGCTTTGTTGGTACTTCTACCAACAGAGGTTACACTCAGCACTGGGCATGCTGTTTACGATTCACACCTTCTCTCAAACAGCCTAATGCTTACTCTTCAGAGAGGTAATAGACCTTATATAGTGCTTTCAGAAGAAGAGCTTGTGCTTAATAGAGATTTAGCCTATAGTTCAGAAAACAATTATGTGCATGTTTTACTTTGGTCTGAATATTTTTTGTATTCATGTAATAAGGCAAAAGTGAGCATTAAACAAGAAAATGCACTGGCAAAATTGCAGCATCTGGAAAGCTTACAAAAAGCTGGTGGACCTTTTTGAGCTAGCAATAGAACTTTGGGGAAAATACTGGGAATTCTATTTCACGTTTTACTTTTGTCACCGCTATTCCTGTTTCTCCGATGTCATTTTTTAAGAAGATTTCAGAGCAGCAGCCTGGTGATGTGCAGTGATAGTGAGACTGCTGGTCAGTGTTGCAACTGAGAATGAGTGTGAAATTTGTAAATGGAAGACATTAGTAACATAGCAAATAAATCACTTGAAATAACATCTTGCCTGTAGCATGTTCTTCAATTGAGGACAATGGGAGAGACTTTCTGATAAACTGGGATGGATTTTGAAAAGCAATTTCACTAGCTACATTAGTCAGCGAAGACTGGACTGGATAAACGGATGAACTAACTGTAGAAAGAGGACTGGACTGGATAAACGGATGGACTAACTAGAGAGAGGACTGGATAAATGGCAAGACTAACTGTAGAGAGAGGACTGGACTAGATAAACGGATGGACTAACTGTAGAAAAGAGGACTGGACTGGATAAACGGATGGACTAACTGTAGAAAAGAGGACTGGACTGGATAAACGGATGGACTAACTGTAGAGAGAGGGGAGAGGACTGGAGTGGTACTAAGAGTGTGTACTAATATAGAAATGTGCATTTGAAGAGGCATACGTTGTTTGTCAGCTCTGCATGGGCCTGCTTGGCAAACTTCTTAGCTTCTCAAATGACAAAACATTGAGTAGGGTGAATGATAAACGGATGGACTAACTGCAGAGAGAGAACTGGACTGGATAAACCAATAGATTAACTGTAGAGAGAGGACAGGAAAATGGTACGAACAACATGAGATTAATTGTGCCACTAGTTAAAAGGTAAATAAATTGAGTCTTTAATGGAATAAAAAAAAAAAACCTGAAAAACCCACTTAACCAATATTGCGGGGAAAAAACTGTCCAGTCCCCTCTCTAGAGAAAAATAGAACATATTTAAAACATTTTCATCTACAGTGCAACACAGAATTTGTGATGGCAAGTTGTCTCCTCAGATCAGCTCCACATGTTCCTCAGATCAGTTTTCCACATGTTTCTTCTCACCCAACATACTGCCTCTTTGCCCAACCATTACCTTTTCATCTATCCGACCATCCCACCTTCTTTCATCCACCAGCATTTCAATCATCCTTCAATCCATCCACCCAACCTCTATGAATCCATCCAGAAATGCTGTACTGTCCTTTTACCCAGCACTGATCTGAACGAATTAAGATCAGATTACAAGAATCTTGAAATAAATCAGTGTGATCTGATTTAATTTGGTCTTAATAACCTCTATAATTTATTGAGACAACCTGCAGTAGTTGTGGAGTAATTGGCTTGTTGTTGATTAACTATTATGTTACACCACACAATCAATGACAAATATGACTAGATAGATGGCAAAACGTAGCAAAGGAAATAGCTAGCTAGATATAATTACTTGTCTGCTTAAGTACAAGCAAATGCCTCCAAATTTGGTTGGTGTTTCATCATACAGTAAGACAATGACCCCAAACATACTGCCATAGGAACTAGGTTTTTCAGGACCAAAAAGTTGACTGGCCAAGTCAATCTTCAAATTTAAATACAATTGAACATGCATTTCATTTCCTAATGATACAATTTTAGGCGAAAAGACCTCAAAAGAAACATCAACTGAAGATGGCTGCAGTACAGGCAAGGCAGAGCATCACCAGAGAAGATACCCAGCGTCTGGTGGGGTCAATGGGTCGCAGACTCATTGTCTGAGACCCATTGAAACTGAAATTGCATTGATGTGAATGAAAACTGCCACAAATTCAATCTTCTAGACATACGGCTGCACTGCTTCATATAAGTACCACATTTTCTAGAGGGCTCTCAGTAGTTTTTTCGTTATTAACCCACAAAAGAACGCTATTAAAAAGGCTACATTTTCACAAAATCTGTTTTAATGAAAACGGCTGAACGGATCGTTATGAAATTTGGCCTGTTTAGTCTGTCACCACTCGAGTAGATGTGCCAAAAGGCTTTGAGAAATATTCAGTAATGAAAAGCGGACACATGATGATAGGCAAAACAGCCTTTTTCAATGCAATGTCCAAGGCACATGATGGCCTGACACACTGACTCTCGATTCAGCAGATACTGTACTCAGGACCTTGATAGAGATTTTCTATTTATAGATCTGCAAGAAAGCACAGTGTGGACAGAATCCAACTTCATTCCTCCCCTTTTGGGCTAAATAGTTCTCTGCACCAAGATGGTCACATACCGTCCTGCTGAGGAGTTGACACTGAGCTCTATATAACCCTGATGTAATTGAAACAGAATGTCCTACTAGAAAGTCCCAACCACTGAGGCTACAATGCACCTATTTGGTGGCAAGATCAGCATACTCACTAGAGGTAGGTCTCACTATTGGCAGGGGCTCATCGTGGTCAATGAGAATTGATCATCCAGAAATTAACAACATGCTAATCAAACTGCCCATGCACAAGTGTTCTGTTCAAACTTAGCGTTTCACTACTGCAAGAAAAAAAAAACTAACTAGGCCCAGCTATTCACTTTGAGGTGTTGATGTGCCAACATCCAATTTACTTATGCTTTTATCTGATCTCCTTCCAAGATGCCTGATAGAGCCAAAGAAAGAGCAGAGTTGCATTTTTTAAGCCTGGCATCATCAAAGTAAAGCTAAGCACATTCTGCAAAATGACTTGAATTACAAATCAGAAATACAGTATGCCTTTATCAATTCATATATTTTCACACTGGAGCGCGGGAAGTCATGGCATTTGTTATGATGACAACAAAAATTGTAGCCTACCAGCTTATCAACTTCTGATTGAGGTGCAGAGGATTAAAGAGAAGAGCTACAGTAAGAGCACTGGGGCAGAAACTAAATAATGGAAATATGAGTCAGCTTACCATATCCTCCATGTTTGCATCAGAGCATTTGAAGGGCGAGGACTTGTCTGACCCAGGGGACTCAAAGGAGCAGGAGGGCTGGAGGTCCCAGCCTGCATAGGGTGAGGTCTGAGGGGGACAGATCTCTGGAGAGCTGCTCCAACAGGTGTCCCCCGCTACAGGAGAGGAGCAGCGGGCAGCTGCTGAAGGCAAGTTCCACCGCTCTCGCCGGATTCTCTTCTTAGGCGGAGGGGAGGCACTCTTGGAATTCTGGGACATGGACCTGGATCGGGTCACTGAAGGCCCACTCCGACTGGAGTCCGGGCTATCCTGAGTGGGGCTGTTGAGGAGATGAACACAGCTCTTTGACCTGCGCCTGGGTGATCCAGCACTCTGCTTCTCTTCCCCCAGCTGGCCATGGGCCTCTAGCAGGTGGCAGAGGAGAAGGCCTTTCTCCAGGTCCAGCTCCTGCCTGAGACGCTGGAGGAACACTGCCTGCTGTCCATCCGCCTGCTCATGCAGCCTCAGCAGCAGCTGCTCTAGCTTATGGTAGGTGGCCCCGTTGCCCAGACAAGCAGGCTCTCCTCCTGTGGTTTTCCGCCTGCCCCCCTGCACGCTGAGGCTGGGTTTGGTGTTCGCCTCTTTAGCCAGCCGGCGCTGCAGTTCCCTGGCCTGTCTGAGGGCGGCCTCGCGCTCCTTCTCCAGTCCAGCACCCACGGCTCGCAGCTCCTGGCCTTTACAGCGCTGCAGGTGGCGCACCTCAGCGGCCCGCTCCCTGCCCAAGTCCTCCCGGAGTCTCAGCAGCTCCTGGGCCTTCTGGCGCTCGTGCCTGGTGGTCAGCTCCCTCAGGGCCTTCTGCTGCTCGTGCTCCGCCTCCTCCCGCAGGCGCCTCAGCTCCACAGAGAAGTGCTGGTGGGCCTGTTGGTTCCGGCTCTTCTCTGCCTCCAGGGCCACACGCAGCCTCTCCAGCTCCTGTCTGTGGTCACCCCGACCACGGAACGGCCTCTTCGATGACAGAACCAGAATGTTACCCCTGTCCTTCCCCATGATGGCACACTCACAGCAAGGCAAGCACTGAGCAGGGAGGCCTATTCAGTTCTGGGGAGGGTGCATGCGTTGAACTGAGGGGCAAATGATCACTGGACTCATGCAGGAGGTTGAGATGGGGTGATCTGGGGGTATCAAGCAAGCATGCACTTATCACACCAGATCACTGAAAAGAGGAAATGGAGTGGATGTCAGCAGATCAGTGTTAGATGGAGGTCTATGAAATGTAAACGTTATTGTCAACATTACACTGTTAATGCTTAATGCTTTAACCTTAATCTTCATCATTGAGCATGCAAGACTAAGATGATCTTTTATATCTACTAATCAGTTTTTGGTGCAATCAGTAAGAGAGTTAGTAGTTTTGTCACAAAAGAGCACAAAGACTGCACAAGATTAAAACCGTAAAAAGACGTTAAAAACAAAACCTGTCAAATATAAAAGGACATAGCTACAAATGGACACTGCACTGTATCTTACAGTATGCATGCATACAAATTCTAACCTAAAGATACAATTGAGACCAATGTGTCCCTCTGATGAATTAAGTTGACCATAGGAGTCCTGAAAATAAAGGAAGAATATCGCTAGTGAGTGATACAGACCAAAATATTTGACTGGCTTTTGGGATAATGGCCCAGGAAGCTGGCAGTAGGCTATATTATACGATAAAAACTAAAAAGCCAATAAAAGCTGCAGAACTGGGGCATCCATCATCTGACACATAATCAGGGTTTGTTTGTGTAATAGGCACGACTGATGCACATGTACACTTCATATACGGTGTCCAACGGAGGTCATATAAGACACTGGGATGATTGTGAGCTGTGAAACTATCCTGTCCAGACGTGACTTTTAGCAACGCTTGCTTGCCAGCCGACGCTATAACCAGAACAATGTTGGGAATGGCGATGCAACAAGTGTATCCACAATGTCAAATCAACATTCCTACAGGCTTGTCAATAGCAAAACATTTGTTGTATGTTGAAGCTACGCTAGCCAACTACTGTGACGGTTCCTCCCTAAGCCCCTAAACGGACATGCCATCTGTGTGGCCAGGCTGGGTTTGGGACAATAATAAAGACGCAGTGAGATCATGTTTTTTTTTTTTAATAACGGGATAGCTAATTAGCTAAGCCACACGTGGATGACAGTCAATCGGTCAAAAACAATGCAAACCTGAAAAGTTAGCTACTGTATAACCCTACGAACAGAAAACAAAATCACCCCTCTGGAAAACGTAAACAAAGCGGCTGCTTTTACCAAAATTATGCAAAGTCGCGACCTGCTTTACCTGGTGCGAGTGCAAGATAACCTACCTGGTTGGTTTTATTTATTGAAGCCACCCGTATCAGCCTCGGTCGGAATACACATCTCGGCCACTAAGGACCGACACTGTTGTCCGCTAGAATAGGCTACTTGGGGGCGCCCCGTCATCAAGTGGACCAAAACATAGACCTAATGACTGTGAGTCGAGTGACCACTAGCGGCTTTTGTAAGCAAGTACACTTATAAAGATTTTACTACCAGAGATTTTCCAAGGTACGCATGGAAGTATGGCGACGTGAGACTAGATACAGTTAGCATAGAGTTACTTCTGATAATTATTTTAATTTGATAAGGAGATGTTTTGACGGTTTTGTCATCTATGATTTTCAAAACAAATTATCTATATCATTATTTTAAAAGAGCCCAATAGTCAAACGGTTGTGCTGGTGAATGGCATGATTCACAGGTTTCCCAGCTTTGGGCAATGACACATGGACAGAGACAATGCCAGAGATGAATGTGCCCTAGACTGTCCGTCCTCTGGCACTATCCCTCCTTTGTAGCTCACACTGTTGTGACAAAGGGCATACTTGTGTCTTATTCGTATCAGTACATTCTCCTGACACTGAACCTCTTGCTAACAGCTGTTTTGATTCCTTGCTGCCATCTCAATCCTAAAAGTTTACCCGCAGCAGTGTCAGGTATCTCCACAGGCGTCTCCTCCCCCCCTCTGTAAAGCATCCTTTACATTGTTTTGTTGCTGTTGTTGTTGTTGTTGTCTTGTTTTCTTTGTCCAGAGACAATTGAACCCGTGAGATTTCTCGATGAGAGAGGAGCGTGAGAAAGGTTGTGTCATGGACTGTCAAAAGTACATTTTCACATTAATTACAATTACATTTTACATTTTAATGTGAGGATATGGCCAACAACATTACATTACATTTATGGCATTCAGCAGACGCCCTTATCCAAAGCGACTTACAACAAATACATTTGTTTAAGTAAGTGAATCATCTATCCATCAGTCATCATAAGATAAAGTAATCTATGCTAGGACCAGGGGCCATAGGCAGTCACAATGCATTTTTATTTTATTTTTTATTAACAGGAGAGAAACTTGTACAGGGGGGGTAGTGGGGGTGAAGAGGTCTTTAGGAGGGACCGTTAAGAAGTAGCCTGAAGAAATGGGTCTTCAATCTACGGCGGAAGATTGGTAGTGAACATATAACGTGATACCTGGGAATGAAGAAAGACCTTTAATAAAATGCTTCCTGAGATGTCATTCTTTAGCTGTGACAGTGGCTTAAATCCCTTGAGGTATGTTACATATCTTTTCGTTACCATGTTGCCAAATCCTCCACTGCTCAACCACTGGAGGGAGTTTGAGTTAATGAGGAGTTGTGGTGAATCAGCCTACAGCATTATTCTGTTGAAATACTGTAGGTTGTTGCTTAAAACTAAGTAGAACCAAACCTTGCGCAAACAGCAAGGAATTCAACATGTGCCTTTTTCTGATGGTTGCCAATAACATTGTCACTGCCAGTGTGTCTGTTAATACGAGCCTTTGTGTGTGTGGTGTGTTTTGCAAACCCATCTTTGTTATCAGGGTGTCCTTGGGCCGTTCCCTCTCTCATTCCCATCTCCCCTGTTCACGTGTGGCAGGCTGTTGGCAAGAAACAACAAAGAGAGAGAGAGAGAGAGAGAGAGAGAGAGAGAGAGAGAGAGAGAGAGAGACTCATGCTACCATGCTCCCTGTACTGTACATCGTACTGTATCTTATTCAGTGAAGCTTTTTGAATTGCTTCACATCTTGATTACTTGCTCTGTAAAATGCCTTGCAAAGCAATAGCAAAAAGGTTTAGACCACCACGGAATAGACTGATGTCACAGTGGTGCACTCTGTAATTTGTATAGAAACACCTCTATTCAGAGCCCCTACAAGACACTCTGATTCATGGTAGCCAAATGACCAGAGGCACCATACTCTCCTCTGATCCTCCTCTTAGACACTTGAGTCGGCGTCTTTCTTCTTCCCATTGTGTGCTTTGTAAATGTTATTGTCCTCCAGCTACTATTTGCTTGGATAAAGGATATTATAGAATAGGATTTCAAATGAGGAAGTATCGCTGGGAAATACGTATTAATATTAATATTTTGAATGACCCTTCAGTTTAGAACTTCTTAATGACTTAATGAAAAACCACAGTAAACCATTTTTGTTTTCCTTTGGCTCTTTTCACAGGATTTTACAATAACACCACTGAGCTGTTTGAGGCAGCTAATCAGACATGTATTGGTTAGATCTGTGCAAGCGATACTGACATTTTCCCCTCACAATATACATCTTAAGACTAAGAAGACAAACAAGAGCTATGTAACAAATGTGTTCAGAGAACAGAAAAACACCACTGTGCTGAAAAACAGTGTCCAGGTTACAAACAAATGGTTTACAGTCCTTCATACCTCTGAACTAAACTGCACGTGATACTGATTCTGTTCTTCTCCTACTGCATAATGTCACACAAAACTGATATTTGGTTAGTCGGTTAAAGTTCACAAAAATAATTTCAATCAGTTGTATACTAGGACCAATTCTCGATATTATATTACATATTTGAGAATTGAGAACAAATGTTCTGTCACCACTTAGGATACAGAATACTGTGTACTGTACCACCATGACCCATTTTGAGATGTTCTATTGGACAACAGTGACAGGATGTCAAACATTAGCATTTGTGTCATGTTCATGTTCAAGGCCCTGCATAACGTTTTGGAACAAAGGTGCTCTGAGTCCATTTAGGTGACACCATGACATAACATAGTGATATCTTGTTTACGTGGTTACGTAAGGCTGGAGTTTTACAATGGCAGTGTCAAAGTTATGTAAAGGTGTCCCTGTGGAGAGGTGCTACTACTCCTGACCCTAGTGTCACTAGTACTACAAGATCGATTGATAAGTACGTTTTTGTAGCCTGTCCAAGGCTCTAGCAGTAGCGTGTATGCCTAAAGTGTGCACACAGAAAAAAGGCATCCATTCTAGAGGGGCCATTCTTTTTTAAGTCTGATTCAAAGTACAATTCCTCTACTCTCTTTTGGAGCTTTCAAAAGAGGGGAGACCGGGGACAAATGTAACAGCCTACTTTTCTCCTATCAGAAACAAGCTAGAGTTATGAAACTCACTCAGTACATGCACAGATTTTCTCCTTGCATAATTTGTCCCCAGTCTCCCCTAATAAAAAAAATGAAACATGCTGTAGCATTTATTTAATTTTTTGTTTATTTGTACAAAGTTAATCATGACATCAGTGCCTACATAGAGACTTTTTCTTTCACAACAACCCCAGTTGTTGACAGACAAATGTGAGCTCTTCTTAGAAAAACTTGTGGATAGGAGGGCATTTTGAGAAGATGATGCAGTGGGTTTTTACATGAGAACTCTGCTCATTCTGTCCCATAGATTGAGGTGCAGATGAGGCCTATATCTAACATCTAATCATCAGTGACTATCTCGCCATCATTGTGCGAGACTCCTGCCTCAGCGCCAGCTGGAAATCCGAGAGATGTCTCTGTGAATGCGTCCTGCGACATGTGAACCCTCCGACACATGCTGTGCTGTCACAGCCATTTGAAGAGGGAGAGGGATGTCTCATCCACTACTCTCACTACTTAGGTGGCTCTCATCCTTGGGGCCACTGAGAGATGTTGGAAAGGAGACACTGGGTTAAATGCCACTGAAGATGTAAGGTAAGCACACCTTTGCTTGAGATGGGCAGGGTTGTAGTGACAGGTAAAATGGGTTAATTCATGGTATAGTGTTCTGCTTACAGTGTTGCTTACTGTATGTGTTGGCACCATGAGAGAGTATGTGTATAGGTAAGGTCACAGAGCTCCAGTGTGGGTTCAGTTTCATCTGTCAGTGGGCAATATTCTGGCAACAAACACATACAGAGGCCAATATTTACTAATAATAGGAACTCCTTTTTGATTCATTCTATATACGCATGGAAATGTTTAAGTTTATGGTCTCCTTTCTCCAGATTTTGTCATGTGACAGTAGAGTAGTAGCTCAGAGTAGTTAATGGGCAACAGTGACTAAGAAGTAGCTGGTCTATGGAAGGGCTAGGAGATACTCATACCCTAGAGCCTACAGCAATATCATTACATATCTGATCTTGTAACACGTGTGCTGTCTTAAAATATAAGCCCTGTTAGTTCATTTATTCAAGATATTTTTCCCAAACCTGTATTTTTTTTTCTATTTTCTAAATATTGTGAGACGGTGGGGAGGTGTTTACCAGTCCCAGGTTCTCACTCTATGTGCCTTCCTATTCAGGATGTCGTATCACCTTCCAGATTTCAGCTGTAGCACACAATCAAGTGCGTTTCTGATTCCTTGTGTCTTTTGTTTGTTCCATTTTTCTTTCTCTCGCTCTTTTTTACATAACCTACTTCTGGCAGAGGGCTACTTGTGAAAAACAGGTTGGGAGAGGGAGGCACTGGCCACTGGTGCTGTGTTCTTGAGTTCTCTCCACTCCTGTAGAGAGGCACAGGGGCACTCTGGGAAAGCTAGTGACATGGCCACCCCACCCCCTACTGAATTATGGGGTGAGGGACAGGCAGGGAGAAGAAGGGTGTTCACATAGCAGAATGCCTCCAAAAGATGCTAAACAATATGTATGGCAAATGAATGGATTAGTACCAGTTAAAGTATGTGCAGTATCATTTGATATTGTAGTCAGCAGTTGTAGCACTGTAGTAGTACTAATTATAGAAGTAGTTATAAAGGTGATAATCAAATCAGTATGTTGGTATTGATTTTGCTTTATATTTTATTTTCTCTACAAAAGACAACAAGTTACAAAAAGAGTGTGTACAGTAATATCTGGGTTAGTGAATCTGGAATTGGAGCTTGAGGAGGTTGCTATTCCAGAGTTCCAATCCTGGAGGATTAGCCCTGTGAAACAGAATCCCTGTATTTTGACTCATCCAATGATTTGCGTGACACCATAGGAGGGAGCCCTGAATTGGCCCTTGAAAACCCTAACAATGGACATGAGCAGCCAGCACGTTTCTCGGCAGCTCAGAAAGGATTAGAATTTTCAAGGCAATCGTTATTAGCCTGCTGTACAATTCAGAGGGGGGCCCATGGCTTTCTCTTGTGAGAAAATGTGCAATTGGAGGCCCTGTGTTTAGGCTTGTATGTCTGTATCTGCTGCTGGTCCATTCAGCCTCCCTGCATGGGGAATTGGTCCATGAATTATGTGTTGGGCAGTGTGATTAAAATAGTGTGAAAAAAATAGGTTTTGAAATGCAGTGAGAAATCAATTAGTTAGTTAGCTAATATTTGAAATAACATTTTCATTCTCTGCTGATTCTACTCAATTCACATATTGAGTAGATGCACATTTGAAACCCATAATATAACAATATCTAAATTCTTCAAAAAGTATTTAGGTAAATCTGCTATTATAACTGATATTGCATAAGTATATGCAGTGGCTGAAAAAGCACCCAATGAAATAAAGGTTTTTAGAAGAGAGAGAGAGACACACACACACACACACTCAAAGGTCATGTACAGTATTGACCTCACATCAGGTGTGCTTTTAGTTTTTTTTTATATTTCCTCTGATGATGATAAACAAAGAAACCCAATACACTCACACAGCCACAATACTGGTTACAGGTCTATTTGTTATATGATATGGTACTCTAGTCTCCCCCTTTTCCAATGAGCGACTACATTTTAGTAAGGTCAGTCTATTTCGGAGAATGCATGGGCAATTTCAGTAGGACTACTTGAGACTACTTGTGTTTCAGCATTATGCCTGCTTTTGCAGTTTTACAGAATCCCATTATGCCTGTAATACAAAAACACAAATTCTGAATTGTGTAATTTAAATCTCTAAGAGTGTGCATTATGTTCAGTTTCATGATCACACAGTTACAGTGACTGCGGGTGGGAGAGTGACACTCACACACACATGCATGCACACACACAAACACACACACACACACACACACACACACACACACACACACACACGCACACACACACAGGGCCACAGCCACTGCCTTCTCTCCCCCACACATCCTCCCCCTGCGACTGTACACTCCTTTAGATGAGCAGGACCGCACCTTCCGTGCGCACTACCTGAAACTGGAGATGCTCAGGTACCTGTGAAGGGTTGGCTTTCAACGTTGTCTTTTTTTCATCTTCTTCTTCTTTTAACCATAGGCAGGTACAGGGTGTTAGGATATTAACATACAATGCTGTTGTCTTTATTGTTTTTCGTAATCCTTGTCAGTGAAGCTAGGTACTTATAGTCACAGAAGTTTAAGGAGATGAAAGACTTGGTACATGTAGAGCTGGATGAGTGTTTTTTTCTCTCTCTATTTCGACACAAGTTTTTCTGCGACAGTTGGAAAACTGTTCTGTGAGCTACCTGCTATTTGAAATCCAAGGACAATTTGGTTGGGGGAAATCTATTGTCGGTTTTTCCTGTGGGGGAAGAGAGCACCTTTTACTCCAGGTATGTTATCTTTAAAAACTTACTTGTTTTTGTTATCATTTATATTCTCTTACCCACGAAAACTTTATTTCAAATCAGTGATTGGGATGTTATATGAATTACATTTTAATGAATGGCACAGCTGTTTTTTGAGTAAGTGTATTCATAGTAATTAAGTAAAATTAAGTGCCTTGGACATGAACAGAAATAATCTGAGGCATTCTCCAATGTTGTAATCTAAAAATTACAATATAACCACAACAATAACAACTCCAGCCCTTACTAGGAAGCTTGTCATAAGATATGCTTTCATGATAAGGATTATTTTCACTTTTTTACAATAGTGATTTAAGATATGCCTCTTCTGTCATATTTTAAAATACTCAGTTTTAAAGGGAACAAATTAAATATGTAAAAAGGGGATGATGTTACCCATGGAACCTGATAAGGGTCAGATAGACATGCTGACAGATGCAATGAATCTGAAATAAAAAGGGGTATAAATTCCATCCATTAGAGTGTGAGAGAGTGTTATTCTTTGGGTTATCTCAGACGTATTTTTGTGGGGCCGAGATCTTTCAGCTATTTCTCAGCACAGGGAATAGAGGAGGGAGGGGAAGTGCAGCCGACACAAAAGGCAACATTATTCCCCGGCGGATCTGCGCTACATCCCGCTATGAATGGAGTATTGAAAAACATAACATTGGGGACTAGATTATTTTTCATCCCTCATAACTGAACCATTTGTCCCAGAGTTTCAAGCAGTTTGTTAGAGCGGTGTGCAAATGGGATAGCCACGGTGTTGCATAGCTCAGCTCCTAATTGGACATACAATGACCTCTCTCATGGCCTCTACCCCCCTCCTTTCCACCTATAAAATCAATGTAATATACTTCCATACATTCAACAAAACAGGACAGATATGCAGTGAAAAATCATAGACCAGTGTTGTTTGTTTTTCTGCTGATTGGGGTTGAGAGTGTTAGAGGACCCTTGGCCCCCCTGCCCTGCAGTGCATTATCCACTGGATAGATATAGACATATTGACACTATAACACATAGACTGAACCTGTACACTTATTCAAGGGGGCAAGTGAATTTGAACTTGGCCCCTCTCCTACCTGCTTGCCCCCCTCCACCCACCCCTGTTCTCCCAGGAGACGAGAGGCGCCCCTGTGGTGTCATCGGGTGCCTAAGCGTTTCGGAGAGTTCCAGTGACAGATTGCAGGAAGCAGCGTTTATGCCTGACGATGGGGACCACAGACAGCAGAAATGTCTTTTTGTGCCCCCTGGGCTCGGAATGTCCACTATCTCCAGGGGCCAATATCAAATTCTCCCCTCATCATCCCCACACTGATACACATTCCAGTGTAAGGTCAGGGGGGCTTTTGGTTGAACAAAGACAAACAACCCTAAAATGTAGTCAGGCACAGAAGCAAAACAATTATTTTCTCAGTTATAATTTACTTTAAAACATTTTTATATTTAGACCTACCTTTTTATCGAACAATTAGGCCTATAGGCAAAACGTTTTCTGAATTCAATAGTTAAATAAAAGCATGATGAGATTTCATGACAAAACGTCTCAGCTAGTCCTGTATTATTAGTTCATGAGTATATTTGAACTATTAGAACCAAAGTCTTGAATGTAGTTGTCAAGAGCAAGTGATATCAAGCCAGTGAACAATGTATCTTTATGAGAAACCAGAGTGTTTGGCTTTCTTGAGTGCATACAGTATGATACAGCATTTAATCTCATAATGCAGTCATCCTCCTTACCTATCAGTACATGATTACTGACATGTTGAAACTCAACAGAATATGTAGATTATAATGGTCTATAATGGTATGGGACATACAGTACCCTAGTGTACCCTAGTATTAGGTGTTGCATATTCATCTATTTTCAATTATGTTTGTGCCTAATTTTCCTCTACCTTTACTACTTTCAGCCCTTACCACTATTCCTGCGCTCATTGTGACTTAAAATTTAGAAGTGAAGGCCATATTGGTTTTTCATAAAAAGTGCCTAACTGAAATTGAATCCTAATTTCCAATGGGGGCAGGGAAGTCCTTTTACTCATCTCCAAAGCACCAAAACGTGCCTGTCTTTATGAACGCTTATCTTACTGGATTTTAATCTGAGCATCAAATTCAAGGCTGAAACCCACTAAGGAACATATCATTGTCCTAATCTCTGTATTAAAGAATAGAGAATGTCACCAATTCTGTTATGGTGGGTCACCTCCGCTGCCACCAGGGTGATGCATGGCAGCCATTTTGTGCCAGCACACTCACCACAGGTCAGAACACTTTATCTGTGCCCAGTGTTTTAGTGGCCAGGGTGCAGTGGGGTGGCAGTAGGCGGACCAGGCCAGGCCTGGGGATATGGGCCGGCTTCACGCTTCAGCTGGTCCTGGTGCACTCTGGGAGCTGGGCCTGAGCCAATCAATGGGTCTGAGCCTAACACCCAGACAGCACGACTTCCCCACACCTCGCCATCACCATCAGTGACACACACACAAGTTTCAACACAGTGCATCACATGGTCTTTAGAGAATAGATTTATTCTCTAGCTACAAGCTTCACTTCACTGACCTCATAATATCATCAATACTGACTGTCACTACAGTCATCTGGCTGCAGGGCTTTGCAGTTGTTATTGTTGTATTTTTTCAAGGGAATCCGTCCATTAGAGAAAACAATCCAATACCATGGTGAGAGTAACTCTGAACAGGGGATAGAAGGGGCATTATTGGTTGCACTAGTAGAACAGAGGAGAGCACCAGTCTTTGGAGTTGAGGACCATTTTAACAACGGAGAGACAAAGGAGAGAGAGAAGAAGAACAAGGAGTGAGGGAGACTGTAGTGAGAGAGAGACCACAGTACGCTGAGTGTGAGTGTGAATGTGAATGTGCATATTTGTGTTTCAGGCATACAGGCAGATCCTCAGTCAGACATGACAGCCATGCAAGGCCAGCGTGTAGCAGAGAGCATGCGCAGGCGCTGGAAACCGGCCGTCTGGCTCCTGGTGTCCCTGCTGGGGTCCCTGCTCCTGGTGGCTGTCAGTATGCTGCTGCAGCTCGGTGAGTGGGTGGTGTGGGGACAGGGGGCCTTGAGGAGGGGGGTGGGGGGGGCAGTTCTGTGAGTAGGGGTAGAGGGGACTTTGGGCTGGGTGGTTTGGTTGTGGTCGCCCAACACTACAACAGCTCAAGGAGCTCCCCCTCCTAGCCGTCCGTCTGTCGACAAAATCGTTTTTTTTCTATTTGTGTTTAATGGATGAAAAAAGAGAGAGCCGCACACTCTATTGCTCCCACTGCATCCTCATTACTGAATCAACTTGTCAACACCCAGTGCCTTCGTAACAATCAAGGATCAGATCACAGACCAGGATCTGTGTTTATGAATTATAACATCACAGATGAAGAGGTAAAGGTAAAGTATAGTGATTTACCTGTGTAGCTCAAGTTTAACCAACTCAAAGTGGTGGATAAATTGATGGGGTAAATTTGGTGGGTCCCACTACAGGATTCCCACAAAGAGGCTGTTATCTTTATGATTCCCTAGACTAGACCTCTGAGAAAAGGGAATGTGACACACAAGATGAATGAGATGAAGGCACTAGAACACATGTCTTTATAGAGCTTAAGCCCTGGCTGGGACAGAACTCCCTGTAGATAAGTGCCTTTGTATCCAAACTCACTGTCTCCACTGTGTTTACCAGTCCTGCTGTGAAAACTGCCCTGCAGTTATTTTTAACAGAGACTGGGAGTGAGTCATTATCGATTCTACTAGTTTGGACATTATGGATCACCTCCCTATCAATAGAATATATTTACAAACCTCACACAGCTGATGTGCTGTAATTATACATTTGACAGATTGCTCATTTTTTGTTTGTTTATGACTAACAACTTTTATCTTCTAATTTTAGGAGATATCAAAATGACAAGACGAGCCGTATCCAGTGAGTATATGTAACTCTCCTTATGATCATTATTTTCAGAACTTTACTGCTCCCGGCTAGTTACAGTCCTGTGTCACTTATGAATACAAAACATAAAACAACAACCATATTACAATACCAATATATTGCTGACACCCAACACAACTATTTGCGTGTATGCCTTTGTTTTCAATGACCCAAACATTCATGGGAGAAGCCTGTGAACTGGCCTATATTAGGTGTGATGTTTAGAAAAGCCCCTCTGCTCTTTGTGAGGTGGTGAAATCCAACACCAGTCTCTTGGCTTTATATGTCCTAACAGTTACTCTTCAAGAATAGGAGTCATTACAAATTAGCGATTAATCCGGGAAGTTGTGGAATGGGTGGGTTCATGCTTTCAAATGTTATAAATCGCCATTCCTACAATGCCTCTGGTGAAATTAGCATGGAATTTTAAAGTGGACCTATGAAGTACTTGAGCTCCTCGATACTCTATGGCCCTTTCTTAGTCTTGCAAGGCCAGACGTGTTGCCTGCCACAAATTGCATATGCTTCTGGTGTGAGTCTGACTCGGTGTGAATATCTACCTGGGTAGCGTCTATTTCCGGATCATTTCCGGATGTTGATATTGATCAATAATCAGAAGTATGAGTGCATGTGTATTTAATGGATGTCTTCGGATGACAATTTAGCTAATATGCGTTTGTATCGAGCTAGCTTTATGCAATGTAGAGAATCACTACAGTATTTATCCAGTTAAACATTACGCAGCCATAAGAGCTGTTCAACTCGATCATTAAAATCAAATCACCCAAGTAAATTTTCACACCTAGTTGGATATCTACACTGTGACAGATCTTCATATACACTTGTTGCCTCCCTTTCTCATGTAGTCTGCGTAGCATGATAGAGATGCCCTGTTCTTTTATGCGTGAGGTGCAGGGTTTGATCCCTGCTCGGAGCATGTTTTTTTCTTTTATGGATTTAAGTGATTTCATTTTAATGATCAAGGTAAACAGCGCTTATGGCTGCCTAATGTTTAATTAGATAAATACTGTAGTGACTCTGTACATAAAGCTAGCTCGATACAAATGCATACAGTATTAGCTAAATTACACATAATTTATGATCCATAAAGCTATCTTGATACAAACGCATATTAGCTAAATAACACCTAATTTACGATCCATAAACACAAACACATATAAGCTAAGTTGCACCCGAAAACATCCATTAAATATATATACCCTCATACTTCAAATTATTTTGCAATATCAAAACCCGGAAATGACCCGGAAATAGATGCTAACCGAGTAGATATTCACACTGAGTTGGATTTCCGCTCACACCGGCATACCGTCTGGAAGCCAGTCTTCCAAGTCCTATAGACGGATGGGGAGGGACAATAGCCCATGGTTATTTGTCTTAAATCTTCCCCAGACATAAAATTAGTTGCTGACTTCTTGCACTAGCTATAGATATTTATTTAGATTTAGAGAGCGCAATTTCATTGTAAGCCCCAACTTGTGGTTTGTCAGTAGAAGTGTATTTCTGTAGAAGACCCTCTAGAATATTTTCTTTTCCCTTCTCAAATTTCTGAAATGCTGGAACCATTATTTCAAGATGTACTGCAAGATGTACTGCATTAGCTGGTACAGATGGCATGAGAATAGCCCTTTCTCAATTGTTGCTCATACACATCGAGAGCAACATATCCACCAGAACATTCAAATTTCAGGAAAGACTACTGCCATTTAGCTGAGGGATCACAGAGGTCCTGCTTACTAAATGATCCCAAGAGATTCAGTTGACGCCGCATCCTTTTTATCACTTTTGTTTGGTTAGTGTCTAGTCAAATAAATATGGTTGATATTAAACAAAAGCTCTAGAGAATAGGTTTTAATAGGGGTCAGAAAAATTAAATAAAGAAAAGGCCTTGACATTTAAAAAACAAATATGTATACATAAGTTTGTTACCTGTTGGTTTCCACTCTCAAAACAAAAAATCCAAAGTTCATGAAGGAATGTGCAAACCTTCTGTACATATTTCTGGTGGGACTGTAGCAGGTAAGCTACATGGGCTAAATAGGCTTCCTGTTGCGTTTCAAGCTGGGTCTAGGATTACAGGAAAATAGATATAGTAGATATAGAGTACAGTAACTATGAAGGGCCAAGAACCTCCTTTCAACAAATAATTTGACCAAAGTCTCTCTCTCTCTCCCTCTCCCTTTTTTCAGCCAATAGCACATCTTCTATGAAGACACATTCCCAAGGTAGGCATATGCTGGACCCCTGCCAGCTATCACCACATCCACCACACCTTCTGAAACACCCATGTTCAACAAACATGTCCACATCCAAGACATGAAAAAACTAAATCTAAAGTTGTGAAGAGACAGGGAAAGAGAAGGAGAGGGGAGAGATGGTACATCAGCACCCGGGGGCAAACTGAAACAAGGTCACTTCCCCTTGTTCTCAATTTACCTAATCCCCTCAATTACTTATTTGCTATGTGCTCCCTCACCATCTAACTCCAGTCCATGGAGTCATGTGGCTTATTTAGTCTTATTTAGTTCCTTAAGTTGGAGGGGATTAGACCTATTCTAAAAGGATTCTTGTCGCTATTAACTATCATTATATCAGAGCCATGCTAATCTGTTCCCCCATTTCATTATTTTCCAGACGGTAACGCACACTACCATAATGTCCAACAGACAGTAGGTCTTTTATGTGCTTGCGCCGTTGATTTTTTTCAGTAATGTGGCACATGCAGAAAACAAGCGGAAAGTCTAGAGCTTCTAACTGGGCATAGACAGTAAAAGGATAAGGGTGGGTTTGAAGTGAAAAAAACAAACAGGATGTTGTGATCAGGCTGCTGATAGCATAATGGCATCACAGTACAGTCACGTTTATAAGGCTGGAATGGGAGGGGAGCTGTCTTGAATAAATTGTCTGATCATGTGTGTTGGGATATCCCATGGCAGTGCGTCTGGTGAACGGGCGCAACAGGTGTGAGGGTCGGGTGGAGGTGCTCCACAATGACTCCTGGGGCACCGTGTGTGATGATAACTGGGACATGGTGGATGCCAACGTGGTGTGTCGTCAGCTGGACTGTGGCCTGGCTGTGGCTGTGGGGGGCAGCTCTCTGTTTGGCCAGGGCGCTGGGCCCATACTGCTGGACAACGTGGACTGTAAAGGAGGGGAAACAGACCTGAGCCAGTGTGGGAGTCTGGGCTGGGGCATCCACAACTGCTACCACTATGAGGACGTGTCTGTCACATGCAAAGGTATGAACTTTACTGTGACCCTCAGGTTGCTGAGGTATAAAGGCAATGCTTCTTTCTCAGGAACTCAACTGAATAGGTGGTTGTTATTTTGCTCTGCTTTTGCAGGCATGTTCTACCTGTAATTACCTCATAGTGAAAGGAGTAACAAGCTCAAATAAAAGCAAGTCAGTGATGAAATAAACTGTGTTTACAAATACTAATTTCACAGCTACACAACAAGCAGCTCAATGAGAAGTACTGTCCAATATTGACGAATGTTTTAACCTCCATAACATAGGGTTAGGAAGCAAGTTAAGGGGATACATCCACAGTGACAAAAAAAAAAAAAAAACTGTAATTCATCTTGTGTTGGCAGACACGTTGGTGTTGGAGTCACAAGGCCACGGGGAGCCCACCACTCCATCTAGGAGAAACTCAGGGTTAAGTAAGTCATCCCTCTTCAACTTGGTTCAGTGTTCAGTCCATTGAGTTTGGATACCAGAGTACCATACACAGTATATCACAGAAGCAGTCCTAGGGGAATAAAGTTGGACAACCAGGTAATATGAGGAAAAAGTAACATAGGATAAAAAAGAGAAGAAATTGGCTAGGTTTTTAAGCATAGTGTCGAGAACTCAATTAAGAAACCAGTCAAATGCACTTAAAATGAAATGGACATATATCAACAGTAACAGGTAAGTTTGATAAACTGTAGTCTTCTTCTATAAACTACTTAATAAACTGCTTTAAAGGACAGGATGAAGAATCAGCAAATCTCAAATTCCTCTCAATGCACACAATCAAATTTCAGGAGACACGGCCCAATGCAGTAAAGGACTTCAGTCATTCCTACTGTAGTGTCAAAAGTGTCCTCTGTAGACATACTGACAGTGCAGTACAGCTCAAAGGCTTTAGAAAGTTCTAGATCTGCTTCATTGTCACCTTTGTTGTGGTCTCCCCTTTGTTTTTCCCTTTAGTCCCAAGTGGGTCATAAGACACCCATCCAGGCTCCAACTTTCGGAAAATCAGACATATCGGCTTGGTACTCCAAAGAAAGTCCTGAATCCTACAGGGAATGTGTGGGGCTACATAGACACTTACGTAGATTCCTTAGGTTGCTGAATCTTTGGGAGGGGTATTGTAGGTGGAGGATACATGAGAACATCTATTGTCTATTCTGGTGTTCATCCAAGCCACAAGATGACTCCATCCATGTAGTGTAACTGGGGCACTTCCTCTATACCAACCAAATGTATAGGCCAACATCCTTGCTCCCATAAACACAGAGTAAAGGCTCATACTCAAACTCAGAGGGACAAAAAACTAACTTGCTTTAACACACATGAATATACAGTATACCCTGAATATTAAAGTGGTTTTATTAGTGTTTATCAATGCTATACAGTCAGGGTTAGGGTCCAGAAAAGCAATAATGTGTGTCATAATCAAGACTTTGATAGAGTTAGTGTGTGTATTGATGAATCCCTCCCTCCTATTCTAGGAGATGGTACGATCCGGCTGGTCGGTGGACTGGACCACTGCCAAGGCAGAGTGGAGATCTACTACCGAGGCAGCTGGGGGACAGTGTGTGATGATGACTGGGGCATGAGAGATGCAGGAGTGGTGTGTCAGCAGATAGGCTGTGGCCATGCCGTCTCTTCCACCACCAACGCCTACTTTGGCTACGGCACAGGGCTGATTCTACTGGACAATGTCAACTGCAATGGCTATGAGCATCAGCTGACTAAATGCTACAGCCTGGGCTGGGGTATCCACAACTGTGGTCATCATGAGGATGCTGGGGTCATCTGCTCTAGTAAGATGTTGTTTCATACTAACATTTACAGTCCTGTACAGACAGACACACACACACACACACACACACACACACACACACAAATATTCATCCTAGCATGTCATAGAGACCTAAAATGTCTACCATTTCTGTGTTTGTTCTCTGAAGGCTCAGGGTCCACCACTGTGCTCCCCATGAACACAGAGACGATAGGCATGAGGAGATTCTTCCAGACTGAAAGCACTGCAGGTAATTCTAAAATCTCACTTAATTGGTATGAAAATGCAGGTAAAACTGGATCAAGTACTTTGGTAGCAGTAACAAAACAGTTGCAGTATAGCATTAACAGTGCAGTAGGTTGTAAATAATATTCTAGGTGTTATGATGAAGTTCTTAGTCAGATCATCACAATATACTTTTCCATTTGACACTCATTATGTGCAAGAGCCCAAATTAACCTCAGGATGCACTGCTATCTTTATGGCCAACAGAGGGTGTTGTTCTCCATCAGTGCCTGACTATTTGTTACTCAGCAGCGCCACAAAAATATTGTGGTGATAAAAAAAAACATAACCACACCTCTCATCTTATTCTCTCCAATGCACTGACAACCATCATCTGTAAGTACATATTAATGTGGACATGAAGCTATGAAATGGTAATTCTCATGTTCTATCTTTTCTATTCTAGTGACGGATGGTACAGTACCAGTCACTGAGACATCCATGGCTGCCACCACAGCTGCCATGACAACAAGAGGTAATATAAGGCTTACATAGAGCACAGAGTATGCTATCCATTAACAAATGTAGCATTATCATTAATTCTATATAGAAGGACATTTACTCATAAATTATTTGTGAAGCATCTAGGCTGATTTGTAGGCTTTGGAGGGAAGTCATAAATATTACTATTAAGCATTTCTTCCACCCTTTTCTGATATTTTCCTTGTGTATCCCTTTCTGTCCCTCCCTGTGTAGAGCGGCCCACCATCCGGGTGGTGAATGGTAACAGTAGTTGCCAGGGACGTGTGGAAGTCTTCTACAACAACCTGTGGGGGACAGTGTGTGATGATGACTGGGACCTGCCCAACGCCCAGGTGGTGTGTAGGCAGCTCGGCTGTGGCCCAGCCATCTCAGCTAAGGCTCTAGCCTACTATGGCTACGGCTCGGGCCCCATCCTTCTGGACAACGTGGACTGCAGGGGCAATGAGGGCGAGCTCACAGACTGCTTCCACCTGGGTTGGGGCCAGCACAACTGTGGCCACCATGAGGATGCTGGAGTCATCTGCACACGTAAGACAGTACATCTCTGCTAAAGGCAGCACTACTACCGAACATTTCTCTCTCTCTCTCTCTCTCTCTCACACACACACAAATGTGTATCTCCCACGCCACACACTCAAATGGACACACACATCCTCTTTAGTCATCACTCACACAGTCAGCCCATAGTCACCATTCCCACAGTTCTCCCTGCTGAGCTGTTTCCTTTTACTGTATGAGTTGAGGTCTCTGAGGAGCAGCCCGCCCAGAGTTCATAAAAAATTGAATAGAGAAGTCAAGGGTAATCAGCGTCACTGGAAGCCTGCAGGCAAAATGTTTATTCTTTAAGGCAAACTAAGACTCACATTAGTGAAAGAATGAACTGTGTCCTTCCTCTTGCTTACCACAAATCATAGTTGGCAGGCTAGCTGATTTCTGAGAGGGTGAGGGATCACTGCAATGATTACTAGAGCAATTATCTGTATCATTGTTGCTCTGGCAAATTAATAATTTATTGGGAAACACAACAGATTTCAACACCATACTGTTCCCTCTCCCTTCCTCCAGCCTTTCAACATATCGTTGGAGATGGACATGATTTTGGGATGACAGAGAGGATGCCCACTACTAAACCACCAAGTGAAGGTGAGTTTCAACCTGCTCAGGTTTACTGGGTTCAACGTACTCATAGGAGTTTTTTTTTTTTTTTTTAATAATGCATCCCTCTCTAAGGTGTTTCAGCCATGATGATTTGGTTTGATGATGTTGTGCCTTCTCTGTGCCTGTAGGAGGAGTGAGGCTGGTGGGCGGGGAGCACCGGTGCGAAGGCCGGGTGGAGATGTTCTCAGGGACGGAGTGGGGCACGGTGTGTGATGATGCCTGGGATCTCCCAGACGCCCAGGTAGTGTGTCGCCAGCTGGGCTGTGGAGAGGCAGCGGCGGCCAGGGGAGAGGCCTTCTTCGGGCCAGGCAGTGGCACCATCCTCCTGGACAATCTCAAGTGCAGCGGTGCAGAGGCCTCACTCCAAGAGTGTTCCCATATATCCTGGGAGGTGCACAACTGTGACCACTCCGAAGACGCCAGCGTCACCTGCTCATTGTCGTGATTTCAGCACCGCCACACTCCCTCCTCGACTGCCACAAGGAGCGGTGGGGGACACAACCCGGGACTTGTATACATTATGTAAATAACAGCTCACCCAATGCCGAAGGAAGACTACAACAACAAAGAACAAAGCAACTAACATACAACAATATATGATTAAATATTATAATTATCTATTTCTATTAAGCACTTTATAAATGTATTATATATATATGATATTAAGTACACTGTACCCATTTTTTATTTGATAAACAGTGGAAACCAAAGCTTTTAACTGACTCTCTGTCTCTTTTTTTTTTGTAAAGATGCTAAAATATTTACCATACATACCAGTCACATGGTTGTGAATTCTTTGATGGTTAAGTAAGGTACACTGGAGCAAGCCCATTTATTATTTAGTCTGTAGATGAAAGTCCTCCCACTTCCCCCACAGGCACAAACAGCCATACTGAGGAAAATTGAGAAAAAAAACAAAAAACTCACAGCAGAAAAATCTAATCTATTTGTTTACATTATGGACAGATGGATGGACAATAAGCTATGACACTTTTTTGCTACAGGCAGGTGCTTCCCAATTTGATTTGCTCTTTAATTTATTTTGCTGAACAGAGATGGATGTGTATTGGATCCTCAGAAACCACAGAATTTTGTTTGCGTTGCATTTAACAAATTCAACACCCTGTATCTGTAAATAATCAATATAGCTAGTAATTTTGGAATGAATTCTCATTAATTTTCTGTCTGTCTTGTGAATTTTGATGTCTGGTTTTGGATAGGGCTTAATAATCATTGACACCTCTCTTTATCTCTCTCTCTCTCACTCACACACACACACACACACACACACACACACACACACACACACACACACACACACAGTGTTGTTCAGTAGTATGGCTAATGATCTAAACTTTACAGCCATCAGTGCTTTCTTAAATTGTCTGTGTGCCTCTCAATTCACTTCTTGTGTGTTGTGTTAGAAATGTCATTCTGTAGTGGTTTACAACACGGTGTACATTTAATTTGATTTAATTTTAATGCGTAAGTATGCATGTATGTCTATGTAAGTGTGTATGTATGCATGTCTTTGTATGTAGACATTTGAACATACCAATCTACTGTTGTGAAAGTGGATGTACAGTATAAAGTACACAAGGGGAATTACTGCAAAAAGGCAGTAGATCACTCAAATCCGTCACTATAATGATTAAATCCAGCCTGCTTTGGACTCCTTTTTCTGTTTCAAAAATAATATGATGGGGGGAATGTTGTTACTTCAATACCTCACTGCCATAAATGGGGTTGAGAGGGAGGGCATATGAATCTGATGCATCAGACAACATACTATAGGCTACTTGGTCCATGGTATTTCCACTCACGGCACAGCAATTCTCAGGTTAAAAGAAGTGCTTCTGACAACTTCATGGGGCCACATAATCTGAAATAATTGAGGTGTAGGCTGATTACTTAATTCCAGGGTCTGATGTGCATGGTGCACATTTTGTGTAACCATAATAAATTAGTCTATATCAAAGGATCCCTGAAATCTTCCTCCCATCCCCATTTGTGAAAATATGAGGGGAATAGTGGTGTTGAGCATCTTATCTGTTGACTTTGATGTTGAGTGAACCAATATTATGAGGTGTTGATATATTTAACTGGGAATAAAGCATGCTGTGTGTCATTCCAATGATACTTCGATATAGTACATTTCTGAGTATATTTGGATTTTTACAAATAAAATGTATAATTTACGAAAATCATTCTCATCATCATTACTGCATGCATGTGCTAGTAGTAGTAGTAGTAAGTGGTGGTTCTGTAGCAGCAGTAAGTGGTGGTTCTGTAGTAGCAGTAAGTGGTGGTTCTGTAGTAGCAGTAAGTGGTGGTTCTGTAGTAGCAGTAAGTGGTGGTTCTGTAGTAGCAGTAAGTGGTGGTTCTGTAGTAGCAGTAAGTGGTGCTGTAGTAGCAGTAAGTGGTGCTGTAGTAGCAGTAAGTGGTGGTTCTGTAGTAGCAGTAAGTGGTGGTTCTGTAGTAGCAGTAAGTGGTGGTTCTGTAGTAGCAGTAAGTGGTGCTGTAGTAGCAGTAAGTGGTGGTTCTGTAGCAGCAGTAAGTGGTGCTGTAGCAGCAGTAAGTGGTGGTTCTGTAGTAGCAGTAAGTGGTGCTGTAGCAGCAGTAAGTGGTGGTTCTGTAGTAGCAGTAAGTGGTGCTGTAGTAGCAGTAAGTGGTGGTTCTGTAGTAGCAGTAAGTGGTGGTTCTGTAGTAGCAGTAAGTGGTGGTGCTGTAGTAGCAGTAAGTGGTGCTGTCGTAGCAGTAAGTGCTGGTTCTGTAGCAGCAGTAAGTGGTGGTTCTGTAGTAGCAGTAAGTGGTGGTTCTGTAGTAGCAGTAAGTGGTGCTGTAGTAGCAGTAAGTGGTGCTGTAGTAGCAGTAAGTGGTGGTTCTGTAGTAGCAGTAAGTGGTGGTTCTGTAGTAGCAGTAAGTGGTGGTTCTGTAGCAGCAGTAAGTGGTGGTTCTGTAGTACCAGTAAGTGGTGGTTCTGTAGTAGCAGTAAGTGGTGCTGTAGCAGCAGTAAGTGGTGGTTCTGTAGTAGCAGTAAGTGGTGGTTCTGTAGTAGCAGTAAGTGGTGCTGTAGTAGCAGTAAGTGGTGGTTCTGTAGTAGCAGTAAGTGGTGGTTCTGTAGTAGCAGTAAGTGGTGGTGCTGTAGTAGCAGTAAGTGGTGCTGTCGTAGCAGTAAGTGGTGCTGTAGTAGCAGTAAGTGGTGGTTCTGTAGTAGCAGTAAGTGGTGCTGTAGTAGCAGTAAGTGGTGCTGTAGTAGCAGTAAGTGGTGGTTCTGTAGTAGCAGTAAGTGGTGGTTCTGTAGTAGCAGTAAGTGGTGCTGTAGTAGCAGTAAGTGGTGGTTCTGTAGCAGCAGTAAGTGGTGGTTCTGTAGTAGCAGTAAGTGGTGCTGTAGCAGCAGTAAGTGGTGGTTCTGTAGTAGCAGTAAGTGGTGGTTCTGTAGTAGCAGTAAGTGGTGGTTCTGTAGTAGCAGTAAGTGGTGGTTCTGTAGCAGCAGTAAGTGCTGGTTCTGTAGCAGCAGTAAGTGGTGGTTCTGTAGTAGCAGTAAGTGGTGGTTCTGTAGTAGCAGTAAGTGGTGCTGTAGTAGCAGTAAGTGGTGGTTCTGTAGTAGCAGTAAGTGGTGGTGCTGTAGTAGCAGTAAGTGGTGCTGTAGTAGCAGTAAGTGGTGCTGTAGTAGCAGTAAGTGGTGGTTCTGTAGTAGCAGTAAGTGGTGGTTCTGTAGTAGCAGTAAGTGGTGCTGTAGCAGCAGTAAGTGGTGGTTCTGTAGTAGCAGTAAGTGGTGCTGTAGTAGCAGTAAGTGGTGGTTCTGTAGTAGCAGTAAGTGGTGGTTCTGTAGTAGCAGTAAGTGGTGGTGCTGTCGTAGCAGTAAGTGGTGCTGTAGTAGCAGTAAGTGGTGGTTCTGTAGTAGCAGTAAGTGGTGGTTCTGTAGTAGCAGTAAGTGGTGCTGTAGTAGCAGTAAGTGGTGCTGTAGTAGCAGTAAGTGGTGGTTCTGTAGTAGCAGTAAGTGGTGCTGTAGTAGCAGTAAGTGGTGGTTCTGTAGCAGCAGTAAGTGGTGCTGTAGTAGCAGTAAGTGGTGGTTCTGTAGTAGCAGTAAGTGGTGCTGTAGTAGCAGTAAGTGGTGGTTCTGTAGTAGCAGTAAGTGGTGGTTCTGTAGTAGCAGTAAGTGGTGGTGCTGTAGCAGCAGTAAGTGGTGCTGTAGTAGCAGTAAGTGGTGGTTCTGTAGTAGCAGTAAGTGGTGCTGTAGTAGCAGTAAGTGGTGGTTCTGTAGTAGCAGTAAGTGGTGCTGTAGTAGCAGTAAGTGGTGGTGCTGAAGTACTTTGTGGTGGTTCTGTAGTAGCAGTAAGTGGTGGTTCTGTAGTAGCAGTAAGTGGTGGTGCTGAAGTAGCAGTATATGTAGTACCACACAGAATTATGGAGTACCAGTAGCCTATGTTACTACAAATTAATCTAGAAAAAACCATTTGGAGAAAATACAACATTCATGTAATTTCAAATTAATTTTCTTGATAATGTGTTTATATATTTTTGGAATCAAGATGGTTGATCGTTGCTTTCACAGACAAGGCCTAATGTTACCACTCATTGTTATCATTCCTTAGGGCAGTTTCACGGACACAGATTAACCCTAGTCCTGGACTAAATCACACTTTCAATTTGGATTCTCGTTTAAAAGATATTTTTAGTCTCGGACTAGGCTTAATCCAGGCCCCGGAAATCGTCCTGTAATGTTGTTTAAGTTCTATTTAGACTTAGAGTAATGTTTTTACTATTACTTCTAAACTAATGTTAAGTAATGATATGCAGTCATATAATGTTGTTCTGGTGTGCGACTAATCATAAAATCCCCCAATCAATTAGGTTTAATTGCAAATGTGACTACATATTTTTTCAGAGGAGGAATTGAATGCCAACGGTGCAAACTGTGTAAATATACTTCTGTGGAAAAGGGCTCATTATGCTCTATATCTAGAGAGTGGCAACTAGACATACAAGATGACAATAACAAAACAACAATATTGCTAGGCTAGAATTGTCATGTTATCATGGAGTGAAAATACTTGTTTGAAATACTTGTTTCACCTTAAGAAAAACAGGTGGGGAGTTCTGCTATTTAGTCAATTGGGCGTTGTGGGTCTGACTCTCTCTTGGCCACCACACCATACTTTGAGAGGTACCAGGCAAGGGACAGGCCTGGCTTGGATTACTAGACAACCAGCAGCCATTTGGTGTGCTCTGTTATCAGAGACAAAAAAATCACTCATCCCCAAACAGCTGCTCATTGTGGCTGACATGATGGACTTATGTAATGAGGAATGAGAGGGTGTTGGTTGATGATTTCCTCAGTGCACTCTCCACTAGGCATTTTTAATCAGTACACCGCAATATGGCAGTCTTAAAAGAAATACAGAACAGATATTGCAATTACTTTGGCCACACAAGCACCCAAGGACTGGATGGATCAAATTGGAGGAAAACTAACATAATTGCTAGTTCTTGGGTGTGGTGATGGCAAATCACGCATGTAGCACTACCCACACCACTTTACAAAAAGCAAAGCGCCTGATTTTAGTGCTAAAATCCTATTCGTTAAGATAGTAACAGGCACTGACCGGGCTCCCAATAAGGATTGTTACATCACTACGCGAAGACACGCCTTTTTGGATGGTGACGCAATCTAGGGAAAGTGTAAGGAGGGGGAGGGGGGGGTCCCGTCGGCACGCGCAGACAGCAGGGAGCAGCTGCAGCAAGAGGACCTGGTTACATTTTACTGCATAGAAAGTGATATATTACCATTCAACTTTAAACTCTAAAATAATATTGTATCAACAACATCTAAAATGGTAGATCGCGAGCAACTGGTGCAGAAAGCCAGGCTGGCTGAACAGGCAGAAAGATATGATGATATGGCAGCTGCCATGAAATCGGTAAGTTCTGCTCTGGAATCATATTTCTCATCAAGGTATCGTAAATAACCTCACTTTCTTTTTTGGTCTTCCATGTTAAAAATCTGTATTCAAAAGAATTGCTATGTATGTCTAACTATGCCATGTAGGCAATTGAAATCTAATTAGTGTTCCATATCATATTTAATCAGAGGAGGCAAATTTAGTGTATTAAACCCACCGTGAAAGATCATTATCACGAGAATCCTTCCGTCTAGAATATGATAGAGAATTAACAATATATCATGCGAGTGCCATTTCTGGGAAGTTGACTGGAAAGGCCCATATACCATTTCCAACGAGACTCAGTATATTTCTTATGATCCAAAAAGTATTTGCTTAGGCTACCATTTGGTACAGTATCTCTATGAAATGCGGGTTTGTGCTATTGAAACGATGGTTTATGGTCCAATTGTCTTAAACATAGTGGAAAGAGGGTGTCAGTCTGGAGAAGGCGATCATCTGAGGGGAATAGCGACCGAATGCGGACTGTTTGATCTTGGGGCGGTGCCTTTTGCCAGGTTTCTCTTTAATCAGCCAGTTGGCATGGCAATAAAGTTATTGGGGATAATAATAATGCATCTCATACTCAAGATAACACTATGTTTCCTCGTTGATCTGATATAATTAAAAGAGAAATATGCAGAACATGAGCAAAGGACCATTGAATAAGGTTCGCGTAAAATGTGCATGGGGAGTTTCACCAGAGGACACGCAGTTTACTGCTGGGCTCCTGTACTATGAGAGTGACATCGTTGGCGAAGAGAATGGATTGTGATGCTCTGATCTCTAGGCAAGCTCCCATTATTGGTCATATTCATCATAATGAAGAGAACCACTACAAACAGTGCCCTCAAATCTACCCACAATTTATGCCGAGTCTGTCTCGAATGAAGCAATCGTTAGCGGAAGGTTGATTGTAATCGATTTACGCAATAGACTACATCTGGTCGTAAAACATGATACACTTTACAAACGTGGGTGGCAGCAGACATTCTTCCAGAACGTTCTGTGGTTGTCATATTGCAGTGAATTCAATGCGCGTACTGCAGCGTGTTTTTATAGCCTATGGTTCGGTTATCTTCTATCACAACGATACGTTGTAGCAATGAATTCTGTATCCTTGCATCCTCGACCTCTTCGGCAAGCGTAGCAGGTATTCACACAAGGCGTGTCGCAGCGTGTGCCAAGGTGCAGTATACCCGTATTGCACCATTTATACCCTGTCCTTTAATATAAATCTTAAACGTATACAGTTGCAAGATGGTTATAATGGTATTAGCAATGCATAAGTAACCAGCTGAGTTAGTCCTGATTTTACCTAGTGACATTTTTACTTAATGATTGGACCAGGCAAGGCCCATTGTAGGGTAGTGTCCCATGGTATGCATCATCTGCAATTGGCCATGTATCCCACACTGCTTCTCCAACCTATTAGAGTCTCTGAGGAGGCATATTGTGTGATCCAAGTATGGAGAGGAGAGAACATTATTCACCTTGAGTAGAATATCACTGAGTAAAAAAGTATTGTCTATATTGTTACAGAATATAAGGCTACATAGAAAATGGTATTGTTTACTCAGAACAATTAGATTATATTGCATTGGACAGCAGGCAAGGGCTTAGCTCACAGAGATGTCTGTAGTGCAGAGACTACTACAGCTTTCACTCCAAAAAAACATGTGAAGCAGCTAGGATGTAATGCAAATTAATCATGCTCTCCAGGACCAGGTGGTGGTAATGTCAGAGGAGGTTTAGCTCCACCCTCTGATTTATGCCGAGTCAGAGAGGGCCGCCCCATCCCAGCACAGCTCGGCTCGCTGCAGCAGTGGGTAGTGGGGTGTGTCTGCTGCCTCGCCCATTAGCGGAGGGGAATCCCTCGCCACTGCAGTCATGGTAACCGCCCAGTGGCAGCCGGACAAAAATCAGTGGGATGACAGAAACTGAGACTATGCTTTTATATCAAAATTAAGATTTTGAGTTAGTGCTAGTCCTTTCTGGTAGTCATTCACCACTTATACTCTCATTCTGCTACTAAATCAGTATAAATGGTACTGTAATTCATAATTAACCTAATGATTGTATAGAAAGTTATTATTATTGCTACATTCATTACATCTCCTGACATGAACGTTGACGATAAATCCATTCATGCCATTTGGGGCAGTTCACTGACAGGTTTATGCCATCAAAGGGTTTGATATGTGTCAGCCAATTCCTGGCATTCAATACAACCCAGTGGATTTATGCATACAAAATAGCATATCAACAGAGCATGTCTTCTCTAAACATTCAGCTTCGTCAGTTCTCAGAACCACCATGCCTTCAGTAAATGGTTAGGGTTAGGGGTTAGGGTAACCCTAACCCTAACCCCAACTAACCTTTACTATGTTTATGTAAAGAATATTTATCCTTGGTGACAAAGGCATATGTGATGCATGCCTAGATGTCTATTGTATTGTAATTTCCTTAATCAAATTGGCAGTTTAATAATTTAAGATTCCAATACGATACATGGACTTTACAATCCAAGTGAAGATGGTTCTGAACATCTTAATTCAAAATATATGTTGTTATGAAACTCTCAGCTCACTGGATAGTGTCCTCTGGATGCAGAAATAGTCCACATGTTGAACCTCTATCTGAGGTGAAGCAGTTAATTCACCCCTTGGGTGGTGCATCCAGTCCCTGTGATGTCATGTTGCCTTAAGCGTGTGCTCTTTTACCATCTTAGAAAGTGACTCATGCATCTACCAGCACGCCATTCATATTTTGCCCTCACTGTGTCTTCTTGGTCCACTGCTTAGACTAAAAAGAAAGTAGCCTTCTCCACTCTAGGCTGTATCATGTGTACCCTCTCTATAATTCTATCAGACTGTCCCTGCCACTTGGTTTAGTAAGCTGATGGATAGGACAGGGGAAATGCAACCACTCTCAAATTCATAGACAGAGCTATGGCTGCAAGGATTGACAGTCCATGAGAATGACATGAGAGTTTAACATATTGTGAAGCTATAGATAGTTTGACAACATAAACTGAATACAACCTTAGATTTCGGGTTATTATGGGGTAAGACAGTTGTACTCATAAGATATTAATATGTTGCATACTTTGAGAATCAATGGGTTCTGGGTACAGTATCAGTTATTGAAATGACCATTGAACTGCAGGACATTTTTACAGATTGTGCCTTCAGCATAGGGGATTATAATACCTCATCAACATGGACCTGGCCTTAAAACACACCAATGCAGGTACTCGTGTTTTTTTAATGCCTTTTGAGTTATAAACCTTTTATGCATTTTATTTTTAGAAGCCTGCAGCAGCTGCAACAAGAAATCAAATCAATGAAAAACTGCAGTCAGGTTATATAACAACAAAAAGCTACTTTTCAACCCCCTCCTCCCCTCACAATCACCCCCCCCCCCCCATCCCATTCCCAGCACCACGCTCTCCTGCTCTCTCTCTGCCTTAACCAGTCATCCACACTTGCAGTGCCTGTGACGTGAGGTAGCCTAGTGCAGCCTGGGAGAGGGTAGGCAGGAGGGTTGTCACATTTGCTTAAGAGAGAGAGAGGGAATGCAAGGGAGAGAGTGCACGTGAGCAAGAAAAGATAGAAGAAAAGAAAGAGGGAAGCAAGGGTAAGACAGACACAGGAGAAAGAAAGGCAGATAGAGAGCTAGGGACAAAGACTCCTCATTCCTGTCAGCTTTTTTGTATCCCTTCTCACTCAGACAGACCTTATTTCCACACTACCGACCTCTCGGAGGGACAACCTCAAAGCCTCTACATTAGTGGCCATGCAGAGGACCATCAGAGAGGAAGAATTGATTGTATTTCCTGTGCTTTTGTTTGCATTAACACACAGTTGTTTGGTTGACAGCCCGACAGTGTAGGGGTGAGTCACGAGAGAGCGAGCGCGATTGATGAGCTTTATGAGCAGACAGAGAGCTCTATTGTGATCCCTGCACCGCAGCTTCCGTCAGGCCTTTCTGCTCACCCCAGGCTGCTGAAACAAAGACATCCATGTTTTTCAGAGGGGTTGTTTAGGGCTTGTTTTTCTGACCCGTTTGGTGCTCTTGCCTACTTGTTAGCTTTGATCCTTGAAAACTAATGTCCTTGTTAATGTGTTTCATAGTCTTTTCTTTGCGCTCATGCCTTTTCAGTAATAACACCACAACACAACAAGTCCAGAGGTCATTTATATGGTAGTGTTGTTACATTTATGATGCTTTATGATGCAACACACTTGCATAATATGGCAGAGGTCAGTGGGCTGCTTGTTAATTGCTAACTTTGTAAGTGGTGAACCATAACAATTGTTTGGCTGTGTTTCTCCTACCCTTTCATTCAACACACAATTTTGTGAGAGAATGACCTGTTGTCAAATCAAAGGATTTCAAATAGGGAGAAGCCCATGGAAAGCATAATCTTCACTTGGAGGGACAGCTGCTTGCAGAATGTGAGAGGACATGCTGTATGTCCCTATTCCCAACCCCTACCTCACTACTTCCCTTAGACCCACTGATCATGCCAGCTTCTGTCTCATTGGCAATGTGGAGGCCAATGTCTCCAGCTGTGGAGATAGACTGGTGCTCCAAAACCAAGCAGATTTATCTGTTTCCATGGAAACTGAAGATTGCATGATAGATTGCTCTCTGCCCTCTGGCCCCTCCCTGTAAGGTAAAGTCATCTAGCTAGAAAGGAGGGGCAGGATTGGCCCGAAGTAGGATGAGGAGTAAATTAATGTTGTTTTGACATTTTAGTACCACCAGTGGTTTATTTATGAATAAGAGTAGTATATAAAAGAGGTGGGTGTGAAATCAGTGTTGGTCAAAGTCTATAACATTTTTGCAAGGAGGATAGGCAATCAGGAAAGTTAAAATGAATGATAATAAGATAAAGCCTTTCTGTAGGAATGAATATGGACAATATGTGTATGTCTGAGGAAAGTGTATCTTGGGCGGTTATAAGGGATACTGGAAAATGGAGCTGCAGAGAGAGAGAGAGAGAGAGAGAGAGAGAGAGATTGATTTGAGAATACATTATAGTGATCTCCTCCCCACTCAATCAAATGAAAGCTGACATGCAAAGATAACAGGAGTGATTTAGACTACTGAGACAGGAGAACTGGTTGGGTGGAGTGACTTTATCTGCCTCTTGGATACACTATGGTCTCCTTTTAGGGATTTCATAAGAGCCTAATTTGCAAATGATTCATAAATATTGTTTTTGGTCTATATAAAATGTAACCGTGGTCCTCTGTGGCTCAGTTGGTAGAGCATGGCGGTAACAACGCTTAGGTTGTGGGTTTGATTCTCCGCTGGGACCATATATACTGAAATGTATGCACTCACTGCAATGTAAGGCACTTTGGATAAAAGCGTCAGCTAAATGGCATATATATATATATATATATATATATTATATAACCTTATGTGCCAAATTAACTATATTGAAGATACAATTAGCAGCTTCCCAAACTTTAGATAATTCAATTCACATTATGGCAAAAATGTCCCTTCTGTACCTGGTCATTACAACAACACTAGAAATGCACAACATGTCACATGGTACTTCTGAGGCAAAGTAAGTGTGATTTTAGGTTTGGCAGTGCAACTTTAAAGCCGACATCATCAAAAAGCAAGCTGCAGATTCTTTTTTTTTTATGGACTACTTGGCCAGGAGCAAAGAGGCTTAAAGCAAGCAATCAAGTCGCCTTAATTCTGTGTTTTAAAAGAAAAATGTATTTAAAGATCACCAAAATCTCTCTGGTTTGAGGTCTATAATAGAGAGAGAGCGTTGGTTTTCCATTCAGGAGAGTAGAGGTATCTGACAAAGGGGCTTCGTGTGAGCGGCCCAGGGCCCCATGCTTTGGTGTGGAGATAGGACTGGAGGGGAATTCAGGCCCGAAAAAGAGAGTAACAGGCTTTATATTCAGAGGGCTATGTAAAGATGCCTGTGCTGCGTGCTGCATAGTCTCGGTGGGGAATAAAGGATTAAATCCGCTAGCCAGACAGGCCTGTGGAAACAAAACAAAACAAGCTTTCAGAGCAGGAGAAAGCCAATGAGCAGCAACCTCGCAGGGATGATGTCATCTTACTACAGGCGTGGTACAGCGATCACTGATGCAGAACATCATGGGAGTTCACCCATCTCTGACCTTGTTTACTGTGAATCATGAATGAATATGTGTTCTGATAGTCTCTCATTAAATCAATGACTAGCTTTGTTGCTCAGTCTGATATAGTTAATATTCTTAGCCAAGTTAGCTACAAGACAGTGCAATGCTGAACATGTTAGCTATAAGCCTATTTGTGGCTAGCTATGTAAATAAGTGAACATATGGCATTAAAAAACATTATCATATTATTTTAGTGTTGAATGTTACATGGCACCAGTCAGCCTACAGAGTAACCAAGCAAAATAAAAGACTTGTATCTGCCAATACGTATTATATATATATATAGATATATATATGATGAAAATACAGTTTTTCTTAATAGTCTCCCTTGCTCTGTCCTGTCCTTATTTCTTCCAGGTTACAGAGTTGAATGAGGCCCTGTCCAACGAGGAGAGGAATCTTCTCTCTGTGGCTTATAAGAACGTGGTGGGGGCGCGGCGCTCGTCCTGGCGCGTCATCTCCAGCATTGAGCAGAAGACTTCAGCTGATGGAAACGAGAAGAAGATTGAGATGGTGAGGGCCTACCGGGAGAAGATTGAGAAGGAGCTGGAGGCTGTGTGTCAGGATGTGCTCAACCTTCTGGACAACTTCCTAGTCAAGAACTGCAACGAGACACAGCATGAGAGCAAGGTCTTCTTCCTGAAGATGAAGGGCGACTACTACCGCTATCTGGCCGAGGTGGCCACGGGTGAGAAGAGGGCCACCGTGGTGGAGTCCTCTGAGAAGGCCTACAACGAGGCCCATGAGATCAGCAAGGAGCACATGCAGCCTACCCACCCCATCCGCCTGGGTTTGGCCCTCAACTACTCTGTCTTCTACTATGAGATCCAGAATGCCCCTGAGCAGGCGTGCCACCTGGCCAAAACCGCCTTCGACGACGCCATCGCCGAGCTGGACACCCTCAATGAGGACTCCTACAAAGACTCCACTCTCATCATGCAGCTGCTACGAGACAACTTGACACTGTGGACGAGCGACCAGCAGGACGACGAGGGTGGGGAGACCAACAACTAAAGAGTCCAACAGATCCGCCGAAAAACACAACACGCGCGCTCACAAAATGACAACAAAAAATTAAAGTTCTTAGAAATTCAAAATGGGGTCGGTGGAACATTGGCAGCCACTTTTGCTGATGATCCTACCACAGCTGCAGTTCTTTATTTTTCCACGAATTTAAAGTGAAAAAAAAAAATAGAATAACAAGATGAAAAGAGGGGAGATAATTTTAGTTTCTAAAACTATGTATAATTAAGGAAAAAATAGATAAACCCCTTTCTTCTTGATTGCCTCTGCAATATTTGCCAAAACACCACTTAGAGGAAAGAGGTCTGTAAGTCGGTCAGTACAGTGTGGCTGGTTGGGTTAGAATGACCCTCACACTGGCATAGAGACTGTTCTTATTGCAGAAGAAGTGGAGCTGCTTATTTAACTTGCGTGGTGAGGGAGAAGTGTTCGACATCGTAAGTGGAAAGCAAAGCTTGAGCAAAAAGAAAATTCATATTTAGAGTAAAACCTTGAATGTCATTGCATAGCGAAAAGAAGGGGGTTTGCAAATGGGTTCCAGAGAGCAAGAGAGAGGTATCGAACTTCAGATGTACCAACTTATGGAAGCTAAGGTGCACACTGTAATGGTAATCACTGCCTGAAAGCAGGTTGTCTGTGTGATTGAACATACATAACCAATGTTTTGTTCCCATGGTGTCAGTAATGTGTTGAGACCAGTCATACAGACAACACTATAACTACAATAGGAATACAGTAAAAACACAGTACAGCTTGTCCGTCATACGTAAAACATTTTCAGGCGGCAGATTTTTTAAAAATGTATTCATCTTAATATTTAGTACAGTTGTCATATGCACATCCCGTTGTGTAGGTGTTGGGAGAATAGTAACACATGAAAAGAACAAAAAGCCTGCACACTGATACTTCTTTTTCATTCATTTGATTCTTATTTCTGTTATCATTATCTTTATTATTATTATCATATATCACTGGCCATTTCAAAAAATAAAGTAAATGAAATCTCTCAAACTGAGAAAAATTAAATCTTGTGAATGAGATAATAAAAACAACAAAATCTTGTGCCCTAAATTACATTTGTGTTTACAACAATCACTTGGATCCCGGAAATGACACAGAGTTGACTGGAACCACATGCTGTATCGGTGGACTAAGCATACTGTATGTTCTGGACAGGACACTGGCAATGTAAAATAGATGATCTAAAAGCAGCTTTGAGGTTTGTGGATTTTCTTTTGTGTTAACTTTTTTAATTGTCAAGAAATGCACTTGCCTATTATTATACTGTTTCTTCAGTGTAAGAAGATAACTGCTCCAATATTCTCGATAATACAATATTGTGCATGCTGGTGATGTATTTATATACAGTAGCTTGACTTTATTAACTTATACTGCAGACTTTATGTATTCAAATGAACATGAAATGACTAGACTTCAATCTGATTATTTTCTATTTATTACTTTTTATTGGATTGTTAAAATTTATTTTAATTTGTGTTTTCTTTTACTCGATTTGCTAAAGTACGCTTTACCAAAACAGTGATTGTTAACAATACAATTTATCTGTATTGGACATTGCTTTAGCAACATGCAATTCTTGTATTACGTTTTGGTAAACAGTGGTGAGGGTTGGTTGACAAGAACACCAGTGTTGACTCAACCTGTCATTTTGTCATGGTGAAATTATTATCACACTGTAAAACAATTGATTTATTTATTCAAATGACTGTTCTGTTTGTGCTTTTGTTACATTACGCAGTGAGATATCTAAGATTGAACAGTATTTAATTTTTCCTCAGAATCAGTGTTTCCGTAATGAATTCACTCATGGACCATTATTTGTTTCCTCTACTTTTTTTCCAGCTGTCTCCTGATATCTTAAATGTGAGTCATGTAGCGGTTGCACAAGTGAAAAAGTATAATAATAACAATAATAAAAAGTGAATTAAAATAATACAAAGCTCTTCTAACCACATTTCAGTGCTGCTGTTGTTGTTGAATTCCTATCAACGTATAGGGGTTTAGCCTTTAGGGATTGGTTTTGAGTGAGTTGCTTCTAATAGATGTTCTTGATGATTCTGAGGTGCTCCTTAGTGATGGCTATGAAATGAAGAATGTTCCAGTACAAAGAAGCAGATATTACTGTTGTACTGTACTTGTTGTTCACTACAGATTCTATAGTTAGATACATATAGATAGATTAATTGATTGATTGAATGAGTTATAAATTGTACACTAAATATTTATGTAGTATATTCAAATAGATGTATTATATTGTATGTACAGTGTGTATACTGTGAACACATCTGTTGCATCTTTTGTCTAGTTCAGTTATTAGATAGATATAGGTAGAAAGATAGATAGATAGATTAGACCTAGACAGGCAAATAGATAGATAGATAGATATTTTTGTAGTTTTGTGTTTAAAACATCTGTAATAAATATTAGTAATTTTGGAATGGAAACAGCAAGTCACTGAGATGCATAGGCGCTGTTAGCGTTGTACCGTAATGAAAACAGCTTTTGGTCAGCTTTTCTCCAGTGCCATCCAATGCCATCTCTCAGATTGTTGAGGGCCTCATTACTAATGCTGTATCTAATCTAGCATCTGGCATGTAGTCATCACCAACAGTTTTGACATTTGAAAGCTGGTTACTTGGTTCCTCTTTCCCTCACAACAGTGGCTTAAGAAACATTCAGATGTAAAATCTGCTGAAGTCACATCCAAAAGCCCGACAGCTGGGTGTCCTCAAATGTGACAGCACTGTGACCTTTCTGCACAGTTCAGGACCTGCTGACCAGGAAATACAGTTATGACATACTATATAGCTGTGTGCTCTGGTACAGTATGACAGTGAAATGTACTGTATTTATTTATATGCTTATTTGTTTACCCATTTGTATTTCACCCATTACTTTTCTGGTGCAACCACTCTTTGGTCTCTTCATATGCCATGGCTATTATTTTTACAGGGACAAATCGCTAAATCTACACTGACAAACTTAGATCCCGGGAATGCGTTGAAGATTTGAAAAAGCACATACACAAAGGCAGAATATGAAGGAGTGAAATTAGGTAAATTAAGAATTATGACAGCTTCTGTGGCAGGTTGTATTAGTACAGGCAAAAGAGTGGCATAATTGAAATCTGATTTGAACAACTATTCAACCGAAGAATTTTCTGTATCTTTAAATAATGATAGCACCTGAAGGTTAGGATTACCCCATGACTGAAAGTGAAACCTTATGTATTCTCTGCCAACAAATGCAACACTGGTATGTATCAATAAAACTGTTGGTTCATAGAAAAACAATGAATACAAATTATTATGCGCGCACACACACACACACACACACACACACACACACACACACACACACACACACACACACACACACACACACACACACACACACACACACACACACACACACACACACACACACACACACACACACACACACCTTGCTACTAACATGGGTCAGGCTTTGTCTCACCTTGTCACAGAGTCATACTGTTCAGCACAAAACAGATAGGCTGGCTTTATTACTGGGAGGAAATGAGAGCTTAGATTACCTCTGGATGACAAAAAGAGAACACCATGCTGAATCAGGGAGAAACTTTACCTCAGGGCTCATTACAAGAGGGACAAATGGGGCCTACTCTAACCCCCACCTTCGGCCCAAAGTGAAGTGCACAATTCGCCAGAGTAAAATGGAGTCAGTAGGGCATGTGTAAGCAGATTGTGTTAATTCCCTAAAGAATATATTGATTTTGGCAACAGAGTTCCACAGTAAATCGAAGGGGAATAAAGTCCTTGATTAAGCACAAGGATTCCTGCAAGGCATTCGACGGCTGATGGACAGACATTTCTGCTTCAGAGAACAAAGGGCTTACCTTCTCCATCACATACCTGTTAATGGCCTGCTGTGTTTTTTCAGTTTATAGCAAGGTGAAGGAAGATGTCACTGAAAACACCACATTGTAACAGTCCTCTGCAAACTTGAGTAATTATATACTTCATGTCACAACAAACCTCGGAGGAAACAGGACTCCAGGACTTGAATGATACAAATATCACAAACTGTTACCCTACAGTTTTATACTGAAGTTGTTGGCCTATGTTTGCATCATAAACATTGCAGTTACACTACATTCAGCAGCTAAACATTGGTGGAACTGTTAGAGCAGTCTATTGTGTAGGCCTAGGACACAAGATTAGGTCCCTTTAAAGTGATCAAGATTCAAGCATTTAGTGTTATACCTTAATGTATTTGTTAGATACTCATCATGCATACCAATACGTTTGATCGGGGTACTTCAATGCTTGAAAAGCTGTGACATCACAAAACATAGCATGGCTTTTACTATTCATGTCAAAAACCCTCTATGAAGACAGAGCTAGGGAGGGAAGAGTTTACACCTATATTCAAACAAAATAACTTCCTAACCGTCTAATTAAATCGAGGCACTCACACTTTCTCCTTGTGTTACTAACTTGAACAGATAGAGCTGGCTCCCTTCATTTTAACCTCTCACACATTTGAAAACATCTACATTGCATAGACAAAAAGCATGTGAAATAACATACATTTATTCATCCATATTAGGTGTTAGTTATGACAAGTTAGTTTGACGGCCATTTCTTCTCAATGAAGTTAGAAAATTAATTACCATGCTCTGTCCTCCTCCGGTAAAAGCAGCCAATGGAGGCTGGGCTAGGGCATCACTAGCCAATCACGTTGCTGTTGCTAGGGCTAGAATATACTAGTGACTTCTGGTGAAGTACCAGTTACAGACACCTCTCCCATCTCTCTGAAGATTATGCCGGTGCGGCGAGGAATCTTCATGTACTGTCAATGCGTGAAACAAGCATTCGCAATTCGAGAGAGTGTGCTGTATCCAGTATCTGGCGCGCGCATTTGTCAAAGTAACACATGCAATATATGCTGCACAGTGCACTGACAAATGCATCCTGCTTGAATTACTGTATGATTTATTAGAATGTAGATAATCACAGATAATAGATGATAAGAACATAATATGTTATTCTGTAATGAAGTGCATCAACTGTCAGGGGATTGCATGAGCATTATTATGAATGGACATGACATGACATTAATCATGCCATGCCTACACATTGATGTGCTCTTGAGGATTTCATGTTCATTCATGTCATAACTTGCCAGCTCTAAACAGGCATCATGTGTTACTCAAAAGACACATGTCTATGGGGCAGCATAGCTGCGCTAGGAGATTCTCTCTGTTGAAGTTCATATCCCATACATGTCCTCAACATTTGTTAAAAGGACTTACCATCCATGGAGATCCCAAAATGTAATTGGCTGGTGCTCTGTCACTCACTTTACAGTGACTGTCTGTTCCTCTTAAGGACATCCATCATAGGTCTGTCCTGCTCTTACAGGGCGGTGCATCGCTCACTCATTCTTCTCATCGCTGATCAAGTGGAAGAAGAGGGAGGAGGAGTAATGATGAGGACATGCATCTTCAGTATGAACAACCCAGTGACTGGGGAGTGACTCACGCATACAGTAGTAGCACCACTATTCACACACACAGCCGTGACACATCTTTCTGTATGTAAGAACCTCAGTACTTTTTGATTCCTACCAGTATCTAACAACTCAACAGTAAATCACCCTCTTCCCTCTTTTGTAAACCTGACCTAGTCTTTTGCCCCTGTTAACAATAGGGCAATGTTAACAATAGGGCATAGTGTGATGGGTTACCTTTGCCTCTGACGGACACAGGATTGACGGGATTGCTTATGACTGGTTTTCAGACAGCTCCATCCACAGGATCTTTGGTGATGCAGGCCACAAATGGTACAGTAGACCTAGAGGTGTTGCCAATGTGGTGATAGAATCACAATTATGCATAAACTTTGTCTCCAGATCACATTAGGGCAGCCTTTGGAGTGTTCAGTTTGTTCAATAAGGCCATTTTTACAACGGCATTGTCACAAAGTGAGAAAACATAAAGTGGCAGTGGTATGAACAACCCTCCAAAGATGTCATGTTATTCTAAGAAAGCTTAGAAACGTGTGTTTCCTAAACGCCCAATTAGGTATTTTTCCTACTGTCCAGTATATCACGTCTATATAGGCATCCCGTCTGGCCGTCTAGTTTGTAGCCCTCAGTGGGGGTTTTCTCTCTCAAATTCTGACGTACCATGACGCAATCATGATCAAACGAAAGTTCTCGCCGGTATAAACTGAGGCCATGTTTGTAGGCTAGCCTACATTGTAGACTAGTGGTTCTTTAATGTGTGTGTATTCATGAATTTACTTAAAACCTGCTTTACGCGTTAGTTTAGGCGCAGGGGTCTCAAACTCAACTTACCTGGGGGCCGCTGGAGGTAAAGTCTGGATGAGGCTGGGCCGCATCAAGTATTCCACAAAAAAAGGGTTTCAAGTATTCCAAAAAAACCTGCCGTGAAGAGAAAGGTTGGCGACGAGCACAGACAATTTCAGGAAAAATTCGCTAATTCGCGTTGGCTAACTTGTCAACAAACACCACCGGAAGCTGTCACGAGCCTGAGCTATGGTATAAAAACATATAAAACGCCCAGGGCAACGACTCAGCAAAAAGATGCGTGTGAGAAAAACGCGCGGGCCTCACTAACACTAAACTTTGATGTCAAGTAGGGGGCCACAAAATATCGTGCCGCGAGTTTGAGACCCCTGGTTAGGGGTTGAGGTAAACAGGACAGTAAAGCGGAAAGCGGGGCATCGGAGATATACAAGACGTTCAAAAATCATTGAATCGGTTTTCAGTTTAGTATTCAGTTAACCCATTTTGCCTCCTGTCCAGTAGTTGTCGTGTCAGATAGTGTTCCCTTGTCAGATAGTGTTCTCGATCTGACCGAAAGTGTGTTTTTAAGAGTAATGTAATGAAAATGATTGTAAAATAACAATGATAGTGACTTACACTTGGTCCTCCAAAGGCGTTTCATGATGACTGATTACGGTTTTTGATGATACCATGAATATTAATGTTATATTACTCAACTTTTGTCATTATAATTGACTACTTTAGTAATGATTGTCAATCATCTTATACCACAATTAATAGAGGGGGAACACTATCTGACAAGGGAATACATACTGACACAACACCGTCCCGTCTCTCGCTATCAAAATAAGGGGTTGTTGGCTGAGGCATAAACGTTTGTTCCGTTTCATTATGACAAAACAAAATGTTTTATACATATTATACAAATATGATATGTCACAATACTGTAGGTTCAAAGACCCGTTGCCCTGCGTTACGGACCACCGAAAATCACAAAAACTGGAAAAATCAACAACATTTGGCAACAGTGGGAATTCTAGAGTTGACCAGTCCGGTTCTTTTGAGCGCAAAACTGTTCCAATCGGCCCAAAACCGCGGGAGAACCCATTACCCATAACTGACATTCACCTTTCCATTATATAGTAAGATCCATATACTATATAAGACCATTATATAGTATATGGATATATGCTATGCAAAAGAGAAGCACCCCCTGCTTCTCAAACAAGATCAGAGGCAATTTCACATCTGTTTGGGCAGATGCTCATAAAATAAACATTGCTCAGTTGAGTGTGTGTGTGTTTGTGTGTTTGTGTGTGTGTGTGTGTGTGTGTGTGTGTGTGTGTGTGTGTGTGTGTGTGTGTGTGCGCATGCATACATGCATGCATGCATGCATTTGCTTGCTTGCATACTATTTCTCTCTTGTTCCAGACATTGGATTCTACAATAGTCTGGCTAGTGTCCAAATTATACTGTGCACGTGAGCAGTGCAATCAATGGTTGCTTGGGTAGTCATATTGTCACCAATCTACCCATTGTTGGGCATCATGTGTCAGTAAATTTGGCTTCTTTTAGAACCCCAAAAAACTCTAGTGCTCATCAGAAGTCTGCCCAGTGTAGCTAGAGAACGTGCTGTAAGCCCAGGGCATTGCAGACCCATCTATAAATAGTAACCCCCCTGCAGCTCTGGAGTGAAGAGGAGAGTTAGTGGGTGCATTTGTGCGCTGGGTTGTATTAAGAGAGAATTAAGGCAGAAAAACATCACTATGGCAAAAACAACTCCTGTACATTCAGGAAAAAGTCAACACATGGAACAGACCAGTCTAGACAGGAGTTACTTAGACTAATGTATGACACACAGGCACAGAGAGAATGGCAATAGTAATAGCATCCTTGAGGGGGCAATGATGGCAGATATTTCAGCACTTCCTCCCACATGGTCCTCTACCGAGGCCAGTGATGGGTCTCTCCACAGTGATCTGATTTACACTTGGTGTGAGGTCCTGGAAACAGGTATACCCTCAGCGGGACACATTGCTCACACCCCTATGTGTATTGAAGTGTATGGTAGTGTACTGTAGAGTTTTGCTCTATTTGTATTTTGGCTATTTACATGTAAGTATATGCAGGCAAAAGAGGACAGTGTGATCACCCCCAACTGCTCCCCTAAAATTCTCTTTTTCTCTTATCCAAGAGTTAAAGTCTCTCTCAGTGGTGTATCAGTGGTACCTTCCCACCACTTACTGACATATGGGAATTGTGGTGGGTTAATATACACAGCCTAGCACTAAATAACTGATTACATAATTTGTGTGATTCCTCTGTGCCTGCTCTCTATGTTATTGGCCATCAACATGGACATAATTGCTCAGAACAGCCTGCTAATTGCATCTAACAAAAATAAAGAGGCCCGAGGTATAAGGTTATTTTTTCTTTATTTCCTGTTTGCATTGGTACACCTTTCCAAATGCAACTACTGTACAGATGAAAGACCAGTCTTTCCTCACTGAGTTGAAATACAGCTTACATGAAAAGACAGTGATTGTCCAGCAGTCAGAGGATGGTGGAACAGCCTGTGCTGGAACATGGCTTGGTTGGTGTGTAGTATCACTGGTGTTATGGCTCTTTTTGGTGTTGTTAGTGTCTCTAAGCAGGAGAGGCAGCAAGCACACAATGATGATGTGGAAGATTGTGGCGGTGTTTGCAGATCTACAGTAATAACTTTCTGTGCCTAGCAAGTGCATAACAGGAATGAGGAGGGTATGTGTGTGTGTGTGTGTGTGTGTGTGTGTGTGTGTGTGTGTGTGTGTGTGTGTGTGTGTGTGTTGGGGGTTGGGGTAACTGGAGGTTTTCTTGATTCAAATGAAGAGTGTAATTACTGCAGAGCGGGCATATGGCACTGGTGCAGATGTGTTTACACAGTGCACACAGCCGGGGTCGGCTCATTATGAGAGACAGAGGGAGTGAAGATAGATGAGAGGAGGCAATCCCTTGCTTCTCTCTCACAATGCTCTGGCGTTAGCACGAGTGAAATGTGCATGCATTTTGAGAGCTTACATAACTGTGTGTTTGGTACTAAGCAGTTTGCATATCCTCCCCCTGTCTCATTGAGCCATCTGTACAAAAGTGTAGGTGTGTGTGTGTGTGTGTGTGTGTGTTAATGCTTCAGTCTTCCTCCTGCTCATCCTTGTGTTGTTGGTCATTCTTCCTCATCATATCGGACCTGCCCATGTCAGACCTCATCATTTCTGTTGCCCATGGTCACAGGGATGGAGATCTCGGAGGCTTTGATGGCCTGCTTGTTCAAAGGGGCCTCCACTGTCAGCACTCCCTCAGGGGACAGGGAGGATGTCACCTTCTCAGCTTCAGCACTTGGGGGCAGTCTGGAGCAGGGAGGAGGAGAGAGTGCAGTCAGGCTACAGTACAGTCCATGCTTATTGGAATAACTCAATTGAGACAACAACTTTAGATATTATCTTTAGTGTAATTCGATGAAATCTTAACTGTAATTTTAACTTGTTTCTAGACTCTGTGGTCAGCTTTGTTTACATAAACAAAGCCCAATAATAAGCCCCCCAGCCTGCTGGAGGAGGAGTGTAACTCTCAGTGTGTGTTGTGGCCCCTGGATGGCGACAGAGTCTTGTGTAGCAGTGATCAGAGGGAGGAGGGCTGTGCTGTACAATACACACTGAGGCAGCTGTTGCTGCTGCTCTCCAGACCATGACACTCAGCCCCCAGCTATACTCAACCCTCTATAGACCTGACCAATCCCAACCTTAAGAGATTCATAGGAGCACACCCAAGATAAGGGGACCACAGGAACCTTGACAGAGTGGAGAATACACTCTTAGGAAGGAGAGCTGCCATAAAGCTGCCATAAAGCAGCCTAACCAACCCATTCCAATTTAACTCAAAGGGCCATAAGGTTTAGCAAGGGAAAAGATTAAATACCGGAGAAAATCATCACTCAAAGGGATCAATGGAGAAACACTATTTCACCCAGTTTCATATTTCACCAGGGTTTCATTTCCTGCAGTTACATAGTTGCGTAGGTTGAGAGTGAAAATGTTGTTATACTCACGTGTATTTCCTGGTGAAGCACCTGGACACAAAGCCATGCTCGTCTCTCCTCTCCTCGTGCTTCCCTGTGGAGACAGAACATGCAACCATAGGTCTTAGCATCACACCTGGTCTGCATTCACTTTAAACTATATACTATTATTGCTGTTCTTGTCATGATGATACAATATGTCACTTGAAGCAATCTCCATGAATTCAATAATATCAATTAATTCTTGTTAATGTAAATGTTTATGTAAATGTTTCAATTAGACAGTAAGAGGGAGAGAGAGTGGTTCTGTATGGGAGTAGGATGAGGGTAAGATTTTATCCAGGCTCTGTTAATTCGATTTTTGTCATGCACTTTTTAACATTTAAATATGTCAGATACAGTATGTTCTATGTTACCCCCGTCCCCCCCCCAACACACAAACACTCCTCCCACACATACAAACACCTCCCACACGCACAGCACTCAAACAGAAATGTACACTACTGTATGTGTTGACTCACTGTCTAAAAGCGGTGTACAACCAAGACACTGCTGCACCACATCACATAATGTTCCATTTGACAGAAGTCTGATAACAGCTGCCCGCCTCCTTTCCCCTGTCTGGTGCCTGTATGTATGTTTCCTTTGACACATGTATGTTCCCTCAGCATGATACATGTATGTGTCGCCTCTCTATCTTTCATCAGGTTTCCGACAGACACGCATGCCAGCTGAAATACTGCCCCTCTCTCTGGCAGCTTATCTGTTTGTTATGACGACGAGTTGATAAAGAGAGTTTGCCAGGGATCTGTCCCCCTTTCCTGCAGGACTAAAACACTGGGGAGAGAGAGTGAATGGGCCAACCAGGCATTTATGAAACACTACATGAGCGGCCATTATTTCTGAGCATACTCTTTTGTGGCCAAGGGGTGTTGTGTACTCTATTCTGAAATGGCTTTGAAAAGAATTGAACAGTGGTTTTGCACCATAAGCACTGCCATTTACAGTATGTTAACTAGCCTTTTCACTTAAACAGAAGAACAACCCCAAATGCAGTACACTAATTTTGATGAGAATATGAGAAAAAATAATAAGCTGTAAAAAGGTTAAAAGGTTACAGAACTCATTCACAATGTCTGTGCTTTGTTGATTGTAACTGTCAACCACTACAGCCCATAAGAAAATCCATTTTTCCATTTAAAGTAGCAGCCTGTCAGAGTGAGACACACAACTAAATGCCCATCTATGTCTATCTACGTCTGGGTCCTCTCATAATATTTATGTATATAGCAGATTTTATTACAGATTTTCTCAGTCTAGCTCCTGGGAAGCTGTCTTCCTCCCCTAACTAACTTACATTTAAGGGCATGAAAATATCAGACTTCAAGAATAAAAGTGGTTGTCGTGCCTAATTTCCACTTTGGACATTGTGTTCATAGTCCTGCTGTTGTATTGTTCCACTCCCCCTGGCGTACTCATATCTCTGTGGTGTGTTTAATGGCTCAGGAATCTGGGGGCTACAGCCATCTATCAGGCTGTGGTTCAAAAGCCTCCTCCTTCCAGTCTGTTGCATGTACTGTTATTCTTCGACACAATGCCCCTTCTTAATGTGATATGCCAGGTTCACACTGGCCAATCAATCAGTGTGCTAAAACAAATATTTTCTCCCTGTGCTCTATGCAGTCTTAGCTTAGCAATGTCTCACTTAACAAGGTAAGAATAAAACAATTAGATATTTTGTTAGTGGTACTTGGTAAGCAAGATATCTCATGTACCTCATATATCAATTAAAATGACAAGAATAGCTATTAACCTGAACACATAGTAGTTATGCCAAGAGAGACATGTGCAACACTTCACAACACACTTCAAGTGGACTGAGCCCCTCCCTCATCAATTGTAATGACAATGCATAGATGTATTATATAAAAAATAGTTTTTATGCACCCAAAGAAATTAAGTCTAACAAGTTGTGCATATGAAGAAGTCTCGTATGCTGTGATACAATGCAACTGGTAACAGCAGAGTACATGGGTGGCAGATTCAGGATAACAAAGAGAGAGAGACATATGGGAGCTCACCAGTGATCTCCACTACGCCATCCTTGGTCTTCACCACCAGCTCCTCAGGGGAAAAGTGATTGACATCCAGGGTGACCTTCCAGGCCTCCTGGGTCTGCTTGATCTCAGACATGCCGCTGCTGAACTGACGGGACAGGGCACGGGCGTAGGCGGCAGCACCGGGCTGGGACATCATGGGGCTCTGAGCCATCATTGCACTCTGGGGCATCATGGAGGCTTGGGCCATCATGGGGTTCATAGGCATCATGGAGGTCTGGGGCATCATGGGGGTCTGGGGCATGAAAGTGCTCATGTCTTGGCCCAAGGCGGGGTGGCGCAGGTAGCCGGGCCAGTGGGTGCTGGGTAAGGTGGAGAACTCCTCTGGGACAGCAGGCATGCCAAAGCCCTGGTCAAAGAGCCGACTGCCCTGGTACCAGTCACGGAAAGGGTCCCAGCTGGGGGTGCGAAGGAAGCTGAAGGGGATGCGTCTCTCGGTCATGGCTGCTGGAGGAGGAGTAGCTGTACTGTAGTCCTGGAGAGGTGCTGGCTGCAGATGAAGACCCTTTTGGTCTCTCTCAAAATCTGACCAGAAAGTATCGTCTGCTACTCAGTTGAGGGCTTTTATACACACGTCCGCCTACCCCCCTCAACATACCCCTCCCCTCTCACCCAAGCCCCCCCCTGCCAGATATTTATAGAAGGAGCTAGAATGTCTATTCATGGCAGACGTAGCACTAGAATGGAATTCAAGGCAAAGGCTCACCCCTATTACAGCTGCCCAGCAGTCTGTATAACCTCCCTCCCTCCTGCCAATTGTAATCCCCTTCCCCTCCCTCGACATGACACAGGGGGAGAGGAATCTGAGAGCTTGAAAGCAGACAGGCCTGCTCAGCAGATCCGGAGCCCCAGCATGGGGAGACATATGTATGCTGTTTCTGACAGGGGCTTACATAGGACAGTAGGTGACAAGCCACATATGTGTTATACTGTAGTAGTTATACATTAAGAATATACTGGAATCCAAAACATGGACACCAAAACATAACACAGACACCCACACACACCCTAAGACATGTACACCCACCCACAAATGTACACACAAGCATATATGAAGACAAAAATGTGCTCCTCTTTCTTAAAAGTCACATGCCTGTGTATATATGTAAGTTGAAGTGTTGAAGTTATTTGGTGTGATATGAGTAACATAATGTCATGACATGGAGGAATGGAATAGAAGGAAGAGCTTAGACCAGTGTTGAAACTGGCTGTGTGGATCCTCTAACTCATTACTATCTCCGATTCTAAAGTCATCCACAGAAAGGGATTCTACTCATCTCATGGACACCCTGGTTTTGTTTCAGATCTGTTCCACTTCTGCCTCTATGGTCCGTCTTGTATTTTTGGACACAGGGCTAATTTTGAATGCTAATATTTTTTCTGAGAGGAATTTCTCGACCAAGCACTTTGTTTTGGCATACACTTTTCAGTGTCCCACCAATATTATAGTGATTTCAACAAATACTTAAGTTCCTTTATGGATTATTTTTGCATCATTTGTATCTAGTCTATAGAATATAACATTGCACTTCTCCTCAGAGGTACTGACATACACTGGCAAATTCTGCATCTCTGTGCGTAAAAGGGTCCATATAGTGGAAGGTGTGGTCCTCACACATGTGCATTTTGCAGAGCCTTGCTAATGTCCAATACTGTGGGCCTTCATATTACTGTTACATGTACTGTATGTGCCGGACTCGGGTTGGGCCATAGGCATCATGTACGTCACACGGCTCTGTCCCTCTCTGCTTACTCAGCACTGCCACACACATGAGAGGTTCTTCACCTGAGGGCCTTGTGGCACTATGCCCTGCATGTCTCAGAGCACAAAGCTGAGTGGAAGTCAAGGGGACCCAGTATCCCCCTCATACAGTAGGTCTTACCCAGAGAGTGCAGGGTTGGACGTCTGATCATTTCCCATTTATCTGAGCCCTGTACAGAGCAGTAGCTGAATAAACACGTTTTCATAGGAGATATAATTTATAACATGTTATAAAGTAAATAATACCATTAGCGCCATCTGTAGGTGGCACATGTAGTGTAGTTCAGTGGCAATTAGAATCACAAAAAAGTGCATCTTTGTAAAAACAACAAGAAAAGCATCTTATTTTACATCAGTTTATATTTATTATCCTGTATAATAACTTGTACACTACAACTATTGACTTTTATACAATACAAAGGTTAGTGCTGTACTCTTAATAATGGAACAGGTGTGTTTAATATCATACTACTGTAGGTTAACTCTAGTTACATTCTGAATGTAACACCGCATGAGTGACAGAGGCTTGACAAATGGTAAGGAAGACTGAGGGTGTTCCCTGATTACATCACCAGCTTTTGTCAGTACAGAGTTAACCGAGGCAGAGGGGACACGTTGGGCTTTTAGCGAGCCCTCTATCATCAAGTCAGGTCTGTACTAAACTCCTCCATGAGCCAGTTACCAGGAGACCTCTCATGGAAGCATGGTGCAGATGATAGTTTCCAATACAGGAGGGGAAATGTGGTTGGTTAAATAACATATTAGCCCACTTAATACCTGTTCAGAGGGAGCCTGTTCATAGTTTCAGTTGGTAGAAGTGAAGCTTGGGAGCCATGCAGGGTAACAACCCTCTGTAAGTACATATCCCCTGCACCTGGATACAGGCAGGAGCACAACAGTTGGCATCAACAGCAACCATTACAGTAAGCCATGGACGCCACACGGTGACAGGAGAGTAACTTTGGGCCTAGTCGCTATCCCAGCAGCTAACCTTGTGTAAGAGCATTATAAAACACATCATGGAATGGAACCCCACCATGGAATCCAACACCCCCCAGCTCACTCCCATGTTTTAAAGGAAGAAAAAGCTTTTTCAACATAAAATGGACACATATTTAAAAATGTGAATACATTTGCAGCAGTTTGCCCATGATATAGTATGATCTTCATGACATGATCAGACAAATATATACATAATCAAATCGATAAATAATCAAATAAATAAACAATAAATAACTTAATAAATAGATAAATAAATACCTGTGGGTCACAACATACACCCACATGAGTGCATGGATGCTTTTGCAGACAGTTTTCCCATACAGCACCCTCAGAAGCCTCTACCACAGGCTACAGGGTAAACAGGAAAGAGAATCTATACAGAGTGACCTCACGTCACTGGTCCTTGAAGAGGAGGTACAGTATGCACTAAAATAGTCTTAACATAATAATGGAATAAGGAAGAGAGTAGATAAGTAAGAAAAGTAGATAATACATTGTTTTGTCTGTCCTTTTTTACCTTTGTATACACAGGTATGTGACATACAGGTTGGGGGGGGGGGCGGGCGGGGACAGACAGATGTACCCTGGGACCCTGGCCCAGGGTATTCTTGTACAAGCAGCAGCCTTTCTCCTGGTGCATCATGCTATGTCGCCATCAAAACAACAAGCCTCTTCAAACCACATGGAATATACAGTGCATAGTTTACAAGCCAGAACTTACAGTTTAGATCTATACAGCCTGACATATGGTACACCTTTTAAAAAACAAACAGCAACTTTTCTTCTTCATTTGTTCTTGCTTTTGTTGATCTCTCTGGTTCTTAAAATAGAGCAATCTTTGGGGAAATGACGTTGAAAAAAGTTAGTCGGTGCTATTTTACTGTATTTTGAATTTGTATTTTAAGTCTCTTCTTTTCTTCTTCCATCAGACAATATTATATGGAAGTGTCCCGTTGCTGGATTTTTTCCTTCTTTTTATCTTTTTTTGGTTATGTTTGCTCCGTGGAAGAATATAGAGAAAGTGCTTATAGAGATTTGTTCTTTAGGCTTTGTCAATTAATTTCTACATAATAAAAAGTTTTTTTTTAATTTCCTGTGAGTTGCATCCACAGTTGCACAAACATTGATATTTCTAATTGATGTGGTATATTAACAACATTCCCTCCTCCTTTGATCCTGACTCTGTTGCACTGAAGTTTAAAGAGATGGGGATTGAGGAAATTCAGGCAGGGCAGAATAGGTCTGGCCCTGCATTTGGACCAAACCGAGGCATAGGGATACATAACGGCCTGACCCAGGACACAGGAAAGCCTAACGTGATTTCTCTCTTCCTCTCTCTCTGCCTGTCTGTCTGTCTGTCTCAGAAGCCGGGGCTCCCATAGCTGCTGCGGCTGTAGTAGCTGTGGTTGCGGCTGGGACTGCGAGAGCGGCTGCGGCTCCTGCTCCGGCTGCGACTCCGGCTGTGACTGTAGCTGCTGTAGCTGTCGTTGCTGCGGCTGCGGCTGCGGCTCCGGCTGGAGTGGGAGGGGCTGCTCATGGAGCTGGAAGAGGTGGGGCTGGGCCGGTAGTACGGTATAGGCCGCTTCCGAGCGCTGAGGGGAGGAGAGGAGAGAGAGGGACAAGAGGTTACACGGTGCACAGAGCTCTTGTTTTAAGTTAGTGAGGTTGACCACTTTGACAACTGACCACAGACCAGCTCCTCTGGAATCCCCTCTGTTTGCATAGTTTGCACTGTGATAATAATATACTACAATACTACAATATAGATTTTGCACGTTCAAAACGTTTTCATTACAATAAATTGCAGATGTTCTGCTCAATGTATGGGCCATGTTTTGATCATTTTCTGAGGTTAAGCAAAAGGAATGTGGTCAGCTGAGAGGTCATCAAAGAGCAGAAACCAGGTAGCATAGTAGTGTTATGATTAGGTACTGCAGTCAGACTGAGAGGAGCTGAAAGCAAGCGTGTTAATAGACAAAGACGCACGCACGTACACACTCACACACACACACACACACACACACACACACACACACACACACACACACACACACACACACACACACAAGCACACAGAAATGGGTTGGAGCATTGAATATGCCTTGTTAGTGGACACCCCAGTGCCACCTCTCAGCGCCCATAGATCCAGGTAAGTTGAGAGCTGTTAGCCGCAAAAAGGAAAGACATCTTCTAAAGGGTTATCCATCACCCAGGAATCAGAGTATACAGCATTCTGGTTAAGACATCAGTACTATCAAGGTGCTCCTGCTACAGGATGAGGATTTCCTCTAATCATTTCACTCAACTGTGGATCACAAACACAGAAATATCCAAGGAATCCAAAAAAATCCAAGGAATATTGGCTGTTGAAGTGTCATCAGACAGAACTACCATTGTTGAAATTAACCTTGATAGCGCTGTTATCCAAGACCCTGGGTGACATTAGCATTAGTACACATCTGTGACAGTAGCTCTAGAGCTGGTGTGAGTTGAGTTTATTGATGTGAATTTCAAATAGAGAGAGGGAGAGGGAGAGGGAGAGAGAGGGAGAGGGAGAGGGAGAGAGAGGGAGAGGGGAGCGAGCATCTTTACTCTAGGGAAGTCTGTTTGTTAGCTGCTTCACCAAGCTTCAGGAGAAGGACTAGGAGAGTCCTGCTGCACGGCAACTGTTACCATGGTAACCTTGCCTGCAGCTCAGCAGCATTCCGTTGTCTTGGCTTCGGGGGACCTTCATACAGGAGTGAGAGAGAACATTTCACCTACATTTTATGGATTATAATCAGCACCCATTTGTTTTAGGAAAGACTTTGGGAACATTGTTACAATACAGTGTCATCACTCCACTGTTGCTAATCTGTTTTACAGAGATATGACGGCATTCTGTCAATTTTAGTCCAAACATACTCTAATGACACATAAGCATCTAACAATTGAGAATTCAATATAATAATTGTTGTCAAAAGCCAAAAGAAAACCTGTGAGGAAACCCAGCCAAACCTTCCCATAGATGTCAGTATTACCCTGCTATCCACTGAGGGACAGTGAATATATCAAACCTATAAGACTCAAATGCAACTTAGAAATCCAAACCTCTTCAAACCTCCTAACAGTGCCAAGTATCTCTGACCATACATGTGAAGCGGGGACAGCGGTAACAGTCTCCTCCAGTACCTGGTGATCCTGCGAGCTTCCATGAAGCTGGGAGAGTCTCGTCTCCTCTTGCGGATGGGAGAGTAGCTCCGTGAGCGGCGGCGAGCGCGGTCGGCATCAGAGTGGTGAGGGCTGTCTCTCTCCCTGCACAAACAACACCCAGCAACATCAGATCTCTGGCCGTCATGGTCATTCACTGCTCTCACAACGACAACTAACTAACCTGGTGGCCTGATCCGTTTCTGGTTGGCAACCACATATCAGTCAAATCATTGTTCAGTGATGATAGAGTGTTCTCTATCATAATAGTAATATATGCCATTTAGCAGACGCTTTTTATCCAAAGCGACTTCCAGTTCAGTGGGCTACATTTTTAGTTGACAGTATATGGTCCCGGCGGGGTCCTCAGACAGTGAGGTAGAAGGCCTCACCTGGAGTTGTTCTGTCTGTTGTGGGGGGACTTGGCCTTGCTGGGGCCTCTCTCTCTGGAGACGGAGCGGGAGGAGGAGCGGCCGCTGCTCCAGGAGCTGCTGCGCTGCCGGAGACTCAGGCTGCCCCTGGACTCGCTCTTCTTCCTGCTGGACGTGTGCCGGTGCCGCCCCGGGGATGCCGACGGGCTCCGGTGATGGGCCTGACCCCGAATGCGGTGGTGGCGCTTAGACGAGTGACCACCTTTAGTCCTGGAGGGAGGGGGAACGGAATTATTATAGGAATAGCCATATAGGATGTTGATTGTTGGAGGTCATAATTGCTGCAATGCGTTGTGTTTTCATACCTTTTGTGCAATTTGTGACATTATTTGATATTCATGCCGTGTCAGAGGCCATCAACCTGAATTCAGTAGGGCTGGTAGAAACAGGTGAGAGGTTATAGCAGTATGACTGTGATTGCTTACTTTCTCTGGTGTGAGCTTTTTCCTCTGTGAGGCAGGTTGCGTTGGGAGTGGGCGGAGTCACTGCTGTGAGCAGGTGAGCGGGAGCTCTTTCCCTGGGCTCTCTGGCGACCTCCTCTCCTCCCTGGGGACTGGGATATGGGCCGGCTTCCCATGCCTGTCTGTCTGTCCTCCCCACACACCGCCTCCCCTGCCTGGCCAGCCTGTCCTCCGGAGGTCCTGTAGGTGGCGCTGTGGGCCTTGTGCTCTCTCAGCAGCGGCAGCAAGGTGGACTGGACGCCCGAGGAAGCAGCAGTCAGGGATCTGAGCTTCTATAGAGAAATGATAACCAACAAACGGAAAAAAAACAACAAAGAAAAAAAAAGAAAAAGGATAAAAGGGCTTTAGAGTTTTTTCACATCAGTGATTGAGCGCTACGGTGTACTTGCCAAAAGAAGGTAAACATCTAAAAGAAAAGATCTAGGTTTTCTCCATATGGCTTATAGACAGTCCTCTATGGTGCAGCGCATGCAATACTTGGCATGCAAAACCATAATGAGTCGAAGAAATCATAATCCCGAAAAGAAACATAAAACTAGGAGGAAGAGGAAGAAAGGTAAAACATGTAAAATCATGAACCAAATTAAGTTAAAGAGCAGAGAGAGAAGAGAGTAGAGAGCTACAGACTTGGTAGAATAGAAAAGGAGGACTTCTTCAGTTTTAGTAATGGTTAAAAAGAAATATGAAACCAAAACAAAAAAAGAGTAGACAACTTGACGGAACATCACAGAAATGGAAGGAACAAAATAAAGTTTCACAATTATATTGTCAACCGAATCAGAAAACAATCGTCTGCTACTCAATTTTCTGTTTGTGGATTATTTTTTTCCTGTAGACAATTGCTGAGATGTGAACAGTGACCCATTTTCTTTGTTTTTTTTAATCGTTACTCTTGTTTAACTCCCTTTTGGTTAACATCCACTTACCAATAAAGTGGTATTCCCTCCTTTAGTAGGTAAGGTATGAAGAAAAGGGAAAAGTGGGGCAACATAAGTGCATCATTAGATTCACAAAATGCAAGAGAAAAAGACACAAAACCCTTCCCTGGCAGTGACTCATGAGACAATGCATGGAAATCAACTGAAATCAAATGAAAATAAAGAGGAAAACCACAATGTGCAGGGAAACTCTCACACCAAGAGTGCATCTTCCACCTCATTCACTCTCCTGCCGCCAGTCCGCCAGAGGGCAGCCTACCAGTTTGAGTGACCAGAGCATTGTGTTAGCGCTACGTTCAAACCCATTCTCCACTCTGTGTGGGGTTGGCATTCCCCCATCTGCCTCAGGCATGGACATCTTAAGTAGTTCTGTTGAGAAGTACACCATGTGTCTCTTTTTCTTTTCCTAAGCATTTGGTCGTATCAATTCTGGTTCTATTACAATATCCATTTAAGATATGTGATTAATAATGAGCATTATCTCTGTGAAGAGCATGTGGGGCACATCTCCTAATGGCACTGTTTTGCATAATGCCAGAGAATACAGATACAAATCTGTAAGTGGGTAGGATATTGCCCATAATAATGCGTACCAATCATCTCCATGTAATGAGGTGATTCTTGAAGTAGAGCTTAATTTCTCTTCAAATGTGTGCCATCTAGAGTCAAATGTGTTTGGTAGACCGACTATAGAAGTGGGGCTTTTTGCATATGGGAGACATTGAAAAAAAAATCAATGCTTCAGGTTCAATGATACGTCATTATTTGAGCAGCTGGAGAGTGTTACGAGACTATGCAGGAATGTACACTATGCTAAAGAAACGCTGAACAGTGACAGGAAATACTGACACATCCAAATAATCTTATATTGGAGCAGACTATGAAACTTGTGGGCAGATTGAGTCAGTATAGGAAAAAATATGTGGTTCTCAAAATGACATGTCATTGGTATCAGATGGGAACATTAAGCTAGGTGGCAGGGCAAAGTGTCTGTTTAAGTGTATTCAGGGATATACCTCTACAGCACACAGTGAATATTTAGGATAAGCAGCACTTTCACTGTTAGCAGGGCGAGGGGATCACAAGGGTTTGATTGTGTTCATGTTTTGTGTGGAGTGCCTGTGTGTGCCACCTATATAGCTCATTAAAAGAAGGTAAAAGGTAACAAGTGGTGTCCTAAGCAGGGATACATCAAAACGCAACAACCTCTTCATGCATTAACCTATCCCTGTCAACTCTGAGCGCCGAGTTAGGGTACTGCTAAAACAGGGTCTGTTTATAGAAAGCAATAGAAAGAAGACCCCTTCTCCAATAGAAATAAAAAGCTAAGCGGTAGATATAAAGAAACACTCAACCACTGACGCTGATGACAGTTGTTAGAAACAGCCATCGAGGAAATAAATATGATCAAATCATAAGACAAATGTACTATTTCACCAAGGTACATAGAGATACTTGACAAACATTCTACCAAAACAGAAAAAAGTGGACAAAGACATGGACCTGGAGATAGGGCAGGGTATTGGACTTCAGTATGAAAGTTAAGGAGGAAAGAGAAAAAATATAACTAACTTAAAAAGCAAAATTTAACTGATAAAAGGAACGATGAAATAAATTAGCTTAAGATCCCTGGTAAATAACAGAAAGAGAGAGAGAGAAACATTGACGTCAAGCTAAGGGTGCTTCTCACATTCTCATCTGCATGAAGATCACGTGCGTAGGCAGAACGTTACCTACCTTCCATTTCAATCAGTGACACGTATGCAATATCAACAAAATAGGAAAGGAAGAAAAAAGAAAAAAAGGAGAAAGGAATGTTCTCCGCAGCGAAATGGGAAAAAGACAATGACCTCTTTTAGTATCAAAGCTACGTATTTGTCCAGAGACTAAGGAGAAGGAAACAAACCAACAAACAGAACGAAAGAAAATGGAACAAATCAACACTTAAATCAAATAAAACTGAAATTGAAATGAATCTAAGAACTACATGTAACTGTACATGATTTGCTGTCTTTTTCGCTTGTACAAATGCAGCCATGGTTGTATCAAAAGGGAGAAGGGTAAAGGTGAGTAAGTGGATAGAGTTAATCATGAAACAAAAAGTAAATCCATAGTATAGAGAGAATAGCTAGAGGGAGGGAGGAGGGGGCATGCAGAGCTGGCAGATGACAAAGAAGGGAGAAGAGCATGTCAGAACAACAGAGAGGGCGAGACGTGAGTCACACACAACACGGATGAACAGGTGGAGGGTGGGTGTCAGAAGAAGGGCTGAGGGGCAGTCACCGCTAGGATGGACAACTAGAGAGTCAGCACATTTAAAAGGGACCCCAGTCACATTTTGGACAAGATTTCCATGAAATAGAAAAATACCACTCTGATCAATGAGAGCCACAGTACCAGCTCAGATAACACTGTGCTTTTGTGCTTCTTGACTATTCCTTTTAAACTGAGCAGTGCACCATGCTTGTTACAGTGCACTGGGTTTGTGTTTGAACAAGGAAAACCTTAATGGTGATTGCTTTTTGATTTAAAGCCTTGTGACATGGACAGTACATGGAGCCTTGGGGAGTTGGTACTGAATATCCATTAGGTATCTACAATAAATGAGGGGAAATTAAAGAGGTCACTCACATTCAAAATGGCTTGGGTCCCTTTAAAATACCAATGTTACTAAATGATATGTGTTGTCCTATTTAGTTTCAACATTGTATCACTGCACTTTTTGTATGTTAGCAGATATAAATTTGCCCTGAACAAGAAAACTATAGACAAAAACAAGAGGACAAACTGAGATGTGGTAGAGATAGAAAACCCAAGTTGCTGCACATGTGCTAACCAGAGAGCTACTGTACTACAGTATTATACAGCTTCTGTTGGATCTATGATCTTCCAGAAAGGTTTCAGATCCAAAATTAACAATCCTCCCAAATACACAGGGAGTGAGAGCGCTGCTTGATTTCAATAAGGGATAGACACAGTTTCACCTTTTTGTGAAGAATGGCAAGAGAGGTCTCATGAACCAATTTATGGCAGGTGCTGACAACAATTTGACAGATTTGGGCCAAACAAATGCTTTTTTTTTTATCTGAACACAACTGATTGGCTCAAATCTTCATATGCAGAGCCTCATACGGAATTGGAAATGAGACCCCCCATGCCAATCTCCAATGACTTGAACAGATAAAGATAATGTATATCAACATCAGGGACAGTCTGACAGAAGTGATACTGCCACCTAGAGGCAACATGCAGGTCAACATGGTACAGTAAACAGGAAGCGAATAGAGGGGCTTGTTGAACACCTGATGGCTGGGAGGTCTCTCAAGAGTTCTGGAGGAAGGGGATACTATTACTGAGCAGAACATGTGCTTTAAAGACAACTGTATTGACAAGAAAAACTAGTACACATACCCATTTAACCTACTTGGTCCAGTTCCAAAGCATATGAGTGCTTTTTACATAAACGAGACAGAAAAGTTTGGGCATTTATTCATGGGTAAATACCACTCAAATCGATAAAAGCAGAAAATAAACAGTAATGAATGAAACAAGCAGTGTGAAAGAGAGAGAGAGCAAATGAGACCTTCTCATAAACGCATGCAAACTGGAGGAAATCGGAAGAGATAGCATCGGCAAATAATTTTCAAGGGAGAACGTTTTTTGAGGCTGTACACCCCATTTAGTTGCTTATTCAGCAGAGAGAGACTGTTATTGCTAGCCTTTGGTCTAAATTATGTCTTTTGATTTGGTAGCAGAGCTGGCAGTTAGACTTGAACACGCCAAATGTTACCTGAGTTCTAATGATCCTTTTATAGTGGGGAGGGTGAGGGGGATGTTTCCATATGCCTGACAGTGATTTAAAACACAACACAGTCAGCCTCTCTTTGTGTTTGTTTCAGGGATCAAAACAATACAGGTTAGGAATGGTTACCGTTTGAAAGGAGCCAAAGCATGGAAACAGTTCCAAACAGGATAGTTAGATAGGGAGGAATAAGAATGACAGTCGTAACACATCAACATATCAATGCTGAGTAAACTAAACAGTACTGCATGTCTTTGGTGGTATAAACCTAGAACTTGATGGGAACTAACCATGATCAGTCGTCAGATCTATCGATCTACATCTACATATCTATCCATCTATCTGGGTTATCCTCTAATCACTTTCTAATTAATCATCTAATTAGTACAGTACCAGTGGAGGTAAGACTTTATACTGTACTCTGTCGCTCATTATACTGTAACAACAGCAGAGTCACTACAGTACACTGAGGCATTTTGTAGCTCTAGAGCTCTAACTCCACCGTCCATGTTCATGTACTAGAGGTACAGTGCTGGGCTACATGAGGCTTAGCTAATGAATCCACCCTGTCACAAAGGCCACAACAGCAGATATGATAATACCACTCCTACAGTATGCATGACAGAATACTATCTGGTTCAATATCTGGTTTAGGTCATAAAATAAACACATTTTGTCATTATAAAGCCCAAAGTGATAAGCTCCATATCTGATAATTGGAGATGTCAGTTTATGATCATTTGGTATCATTAAAGGCTATCATTCAGTAGCATGAACAAAAGACAACTTTTGACTCTGACCTTCCCTTTTCCTAATGAAGCCTAAAAATGCATATAAAATAGGTAAAACGGTTAAAACTCTTGATAAGGAGTTGTACAGCTCTTTACATAAGCTTCCTGTTTTATATTTCATTATATTTGCCGATGTGTACCAAAATTAAACTTTTCATGGTTTCCCCTGGCTAAAATGACTAGATTTATCATTTTACATCTCTGCAGTAGCATTTCTGCTTAAAAGACACCACAACCTTTCCAGCTCATTAAGAAACCCTGGGTGTCTGTGCTACAAACACTATATATTTTCATTGGACATGTGGTATGCAAATGCTCACTTGGGTCAAAGATGAATGATTCAGGGAAGGTCTTAACTTGTTATAACTATCCTCAGAGGGCTTGTTCTTATACGAATGACTCACACAATCATCTCTGACGTAAAATCGAGATGGCGAAAGAGAGCCAGAAACAAGCAGCAGCAAGATTGCAGCACAGAGTGTAGATATACACTCACTGAGCACTTTATAAGGAACACCTGTACACCTTCTCATGGTGGAGGTGGTGTATGGTGTGGGGAATGTTTTCTTGGCACACTTTGGGTCCGTTAATACCAATCCATCATTGCTTGAATGCCACAGCCTATTTGAGTATTATTGCTGACCATGTGCATCCCTTCATGGCCACAATTTACCCATCTTCTAATGGCTACTTCCAGCATGATAATGCACCATGTCACAAAGCAAAAATTGTCTCAAACTGAACATGACATTGAGTTCATTGTTCTTTAGTGGCCTTCCCAGTCATCGGATCTGAATCCAATAGAACACCTTTGGGATGTGGTAGAACAGGAGATTCACAGCTTGAAAGTGCATCTGAAAAATCTGCAGGAATTGTGTGATGCAATCATGTCATCATGGACCAGAATCTCAAAGGAATGTTTCCAACATCTTGTGGAATCAATGCCACAAAGAATGGAGGCTGTTTTGAGAGCAAAGGGAGGCCCTACCCAGTATTAGTATAGTGTTCCTAACAAAGTGCTCTGTGAGTGTATACTGTACAGTAACAGAAACTACCCTTCAAACAAGGAAGAGATACTCTATTAGTACCAAATGAAGAGAGATAAATGTTAACCGACACAAAGTAAGAAAAACCTCAAGTTAATTGGAGGAGACAGTGTGGAGGAGACCGTTTGAGTGTAGAAGGCAGGGGAGGGAGGGAGGGAGGTGGTGGGGCGACATAGAGGAGACTACATACATCTTGCCCTTTCTCGCCCTCTGCATGGCTGGCCTTGCCGTTGCGGGTGCGCTTGCTGTGGTGGCCGTTGTGCCAGGTGGTTGGGCCATCAGGAGCGGGGGATGGGCTGGAGAGGCTCCCACAGGCCTTGTGTCCGTCTGTCTTGTGCTTGGAGTTGGACCTGGACGGACAGACACAGAAGTAACACAGGAGCACTAAACCAACCTGCTGCAATGCCGCCCCTCAGAGGCCAGACTCAACAGTACATAATGGGGAGGCTAGAGAGAGGCTATGAAACACCATTAGTATAATGATCAAGACCCTGATGATTGCATTGAATTGGATCCATGGAGAGACAGTCAATCAAGGCTCTTCTCTGCTCCATCATGATCAAATACACTGCCAACATAGCTGAAGTACATGGTTAGAGTGAAGGGACAGAGTCTGATCGTTAGTAGTTAAACCTGAGTTACCTGAGTAGTTAGTAGACAGTAGTTAAAGGGTGGTTGTTGGAGTGTTGGGTGTGTGTGTGTGGGGGGGGGCAGGGGGCTACAGTACCTGCCAGGGGACTTGGAGGGGCTTCCCGTGGAGGAGAGTGATGCACTGCGGGAGCTATAGCAACTGCCTTTGCGCTGAGACCTCCTACTGGGTGAGTCTATGGGGGACCTGTGGGACATGGACAAAAACAGACACACACATGTCAATAAATACACACACACACACACACACACACACACACACACACACACACACGTCAATACACACACACACACACACACACGTGAATACACACACACACACACACACACACACACACACAAACACAAACAGCAAAATTCATACACATGAAAATGCATGCAAAAAAGACAGCAAGTAGACACAGACACACAGACAGAAAACACCAGCTCAGTCATTGGGCCTCAGTTGTGTATAATCAGTCAATGGGCTGCTTATACTGCTGCTTATAAAGTCTAACACATAGCCAAGTCTTATCACGTTTCCACTGTACACAATTAATTCAACTTATTCATACCATAAAATAGTCATACCGAGCCTGCAAGGTCTTTCATGCCAGCGTACTGTCCTGCCTCTCTCAATGTATCTCAGTATGCTTGTGAAACACCCATACTATAGCTGCATCTTTCCTGCTCAGTCACATGTTCCTGCTGTATCATTGCAGGGAGGGATACATCGATTCCACCTTTTTATTGCCAATACTGATTCCTTGTACTGAACTTAGTGTATCGGCTGATACAGAGTACCAATCCGATAGAATTCTTTTAAAACAGCTGTATACAAGCTCTGTGTGGATGTGCTATGCTTGGCGTCATTCTTGTCCATCTAAAAACAGTAAAGACCATCCTCAAGCTGGGAAACGTTAACTTCTTGATTAAAGACCCCATTTCATAACTTTGCATGAGAAATACATACAACATGACTTTAATGCTGTCCTGAGTTTCTCATGTTTTTGAAGCAAGCGGGTTTCCTCTAATGTTTGCTGCTGAGGCGCATTCTGCTTCTTTTTAGCGCTTGCCTGAGTGAACTCGTCACGTACTTTGAAGTGATGATTCAAGTTGTGTTGAAATGCTACTGCCACCTCTTGAAACCCTCGCCTTGCAAATGTCGCACCAAGCAGTTTCCTGGTGTCTGCCAGACACGGTTGTTGTTGTTGTCATTGCACTTGCATGTTATCTCAACTGTGCAACCGTCAGCTGATGACGCACGCGTGGCATGTTTTTATGACAGTTTGAGTCATGGCATTGGATTGGTAAACAACATTCCCTATCTCCGAGCATTTTAGGCCAATATTGGCCGATACCGGGGCTCAGTATCAGATCGGTACATCTCTAATTGCAGGAGAACATTTTTTCAGTCCCTCAGCAGAACACCGGCTCCTCTCTAAGCTCATTCTAACACGTTCTCTTCAAGAGTTTAATAAATAATAAATATGCTAATACTGTAGCATGTCCATAAGAGGGAAAGAAAATGAGCTCCAATCCAACATTAACATGCACAGATGATCTTGGTACTGTAGGTAGGGCAGACAATTTGTAGGACAAAAATGGAGGGATCCTTACCGCTTTCTTTGCTTGCGCTTGTCTTTGTGTTTGTTCTTGGGGCTACCCGATCTAAAAAGTGATACACATGATGACATCCTCTTTAGTGCAATCAGCACACTATAAAGGGACTGCATTATACAGTACATATTATAATGCACCTCAAAATGCATTCAGACCTATGTGATGATAAAGACACGGCCATTTTACAATGGCATATGGGCATTGTACTGTCGAAACCACAGTGCTAAAACACACCTAGTCACAGGGAGTGTGTCTCCCTCAGTGTTAACGCCTCAGTGTTACAGGGCTGCATTGTTACAGTATGAATGGAGCAGATTGTGGAGGATGTGTACTGTACTGTACTGTACTGTATCTCTACTCACCTGTATCTCCTCTTTCTTCTGGAGCCAGAAGCAGACCTACACAGAGAGAGAGGGAGAAACCACTGTTACACCCACCGTAGGCCCTGTCCTCAGCATCAACAGTTCAACTGACTGCACACTTCAATGCCCTCCATACGTTCTCACTCCAGTTGCCATGGTGATTAGTCATAGTCAGACTAGCCAACAAGAGCAGGTACCGTACATTTCCCTCACATGGGCACAGCCTCTTCATACTCCTGGGACTGAACATGTACTGTATTACAGGGAGGGAGCGACACAGAAACTTGTCACGTTCATTCATTCTGGCAAAGAGAAAGAGGAGACTAATAAAGCTGTCAAGGTAATGAAGGGCTGTGAGAAAGTACCCTGGCAGGAGAACATCATGTGTTCCTCTGTAGAAAATTAACTGGGGGGGTTTTTGGGGGCTTGTTGTGGTGGGCTCATTTCTTTCCTTCCATACGTTCTCAGACACTACAGCCGTGTCTGAATACTTATACTGTGACCTATTTAGTAGGCGTTTTCAGTATGCAAGATTAGAAAGTTTTGATTATATGTGAAATTGACCGAAATTGAGTATGTATAAAATGGTAGGATGTTATACATACTAGATTTGCCTTTCCATGTAGAATGAATTCACTGCACACTCCCCAAGAAGTCCTGTCTAATTTTAGTCCCTCATTAGAGCCGTAAGGATGGCGGGCAAATTAAACCAATTACCATGAACAACATGGTTGAGTTACAGGTGACAATTTCATGTAGCATGTTGAGACTTGTCGTTTATTGCACACATGTTTACTAAACAGCATGGCCTAACTAATATGTAGTACGGTAAGAATGCAGTATATACTTTTAGTAAGCAGTAAGCAGTATGAGAATTCAGACCCGGCTTACATCTCTTCTTAACCCTCTCTCCTGCCTTCTCCGACAATTGAAAATAGGGGAGGGAAAAGCACATTTGTTTGTGCATTGGTTCAAAATGGAACCCAAAGTCAAAGTGAAGGTAACCTGGGCCTAAAATAAGTTTTATCTGACTTGTGTAAACAACAGCAGTGGTAAGGATTGTTACTATTGTATTACAGAAAGTACACCCTCCCATCCCCCATCTCTGATGACCCAGCAGGCACACAGACTGCACCAGAGGATGTCCTACTACTTAATACATACATTATTCATCTATAGACAATACCTGCAATGCAGTGGATGTTTGGTGAACTTGGAGGAGGAGAGAGAGAGGCTAGAGGGTTGTAGGGGGGAGGAAGATTCTATAAGGTAGAGGGGGTGTGTGTGAAGGGGGGGGGGGCAAAGCAGTGATGCTCAGCAATTTGGTGAGAGGCTCATTTTTCTTATTTTGCAGCCCACATGCAGGCCTGGTTATTAGAGGAATGAGTTTAGCCCCACTCCCCCGTGAGAGAGAGGGGAGGAGGGATGCGCTCTTTAGAATTGCTTATTGTCGTTATGATATCCCTGGGCGTAGCAGAATTATTCTCTGCAGAGCTCTCTTCCTTTCAATCTCATTCTCTCTCTCTCTTTCTTTCTCTTTCTCACTGCTGACGCTATGATTATTGCATTATCGTCAGAGGAGCCCTCACAAGACAATGCAAAAATGTAGGCAACATTGCAAAAAGGTATTACACATCATACACAATGAACGAACTGGAAGAATATTATATATTATATTATATTGTAATCACTATTATAGTCTATTATTGTCTAGCAAATTCTGACTTATTTATGGTTCCTTTGTTGGTTGGGGCTGTAGAGTAATAGAACCACAGGACTGATACACTGATTTTACCTCTTCTCATGGAAAGAGGGGTTCTCCGTGGTTCTTATATGGAAAAACACATGCACGTACGCAGGCTCACGCACACACACACCTGTCTCGTTTGTGTTTCTTTCCACTTTTCTTCTTCTTCTCTCTGCGGGAGGGTGAGGAACTGTCAAACCTGGGAGACATGAGATCAGACAGCTCAGAGGGAGGGAGATAGAGAGAGAAGGAACACAGCCCTCCAATACATACACAGATTCATAAGAGACACCTGTACTGTAACTCACAACACTATTGCTTTAGAATAGGGCCTTACTGTCTGAAAGCACAATCAACTGAACCCTTCGCTTTGGAGAAGCCGGGTATTCATTAACATGTCAGTGGTAATCTGAAGTAGCTTTGCCAATGTTCCTCACCAAGAGTCCTTGAGAGTATCCAGTGAAATCTGCCAGCCGTGTTTCCATTCTCCTCTCTACAGTCTCCCTTGCTTGTTCTCTCCACCTCTCTCCCATCTGTAGCACCACTTCACTCTTTCTCCTGTCTGTCCTCCAGATATCTCTCTCTCTCTCTCTTTTCTCCGACCTCATCAAAAACTCTTGAAGAAGACCTCAGCTATTGTGGACTGTTCTACCACACACTCACTACAGTATTACTTATTATATGTATCTACACTCACATTGAGTATATACACTCACCAGCCACTTTATTAGGTAATAGATACTTTATTAGGTGTTCAACTGCTCGGTAACGCAAATATCTAATCGGCCAATCACATGGCAGCAACTCAATGCATTTAGGCATGTAGACATGGTCAAGATGACCTGCTGAAGTTCAAACTGAGCATCAGAATGGGGAAGAAAGGTGATTTAAGTGACTTTGAACATGGCATGGTTGTTGGTGCCAGACGGGCTGGTCTGAGTATTTCAGAAACTGCCGATCTACTGGGATTTTCATGCACAACCATCTCTAGGGTTTACAGAGAATGGTCCGAAAAAGAGAAAATATCCAGTGAGAGGCAGTTCTCTGGGCGAAAATGCCTTGTTGATGCCAGAGGTCAGAGGATGATGGCCAGACTGGTTCGAGATGATAGAAAGGCAACAGTAACTCAAATAACCACTCGTTACAACCAAGGTATGCAGAAGACCATCTCTGAACGCACAACACGTCAAACCTTGAAGCAGATGGGCTACAAAAGGGGGTCCAACCCAGTACTAGCAAGGTGTACCTAATAAAGTGGCCGGTGAGTGTAAGTTCTTGAGTTGAAAGAGAACATTCACACAAAATGATTGGAGTGCCTTTTAACAATAGCTTTCAAAGAGTTTTCTGTGAAAATCAAATAAGAGGAGCCAGTAGCACTGACCGACTCCTCCGGCGCCCAGATTTCTTCTTCTTCCTCTTCTTTGGACGAGGGGATGGAGAGCTACTTGATTTCCTTTTCACTCTAGAATGGTCAGCCACAGAGAAAGGCAGAGTGGGAGTCACAGAAGGAACATACAATTACTTGTCATTACACTAATCTCCATGCAAGAATGTTTTCTGATCATAGCAATTTGTACAGTGGTCAATTTGGCAAGGAAAACCAGAAAACCATTTTCAAGAAAGCAAGCTTACTTGCTATTTAAATGCTGTCCTAACTTACATAATATATGCATGTGTAGTGTATAAGAGCATATTGCTTCTGGCAATCCTTGTAGATATTTATACATTTCTGGGAAATGTTATTCTCATAATGCAATCTAATTAGTCCATGCTTTATTGGCTTCCAAATGACACAAACAATGAATGTGTAGAGATCATAACAGGACATGGTCTGTATGTGAAGGGTAGGTTTGTACTCTGAACATGATATCAATCTCATCTGCATATATATGAAACATCTAAAGGCAACCTGGAGATGAGATGAAGGCTGATTTGATTTCCCACTCGAGAGGTGGAAGGTTTTCAACACATCACCATGGTGTGTGTGTGTGTGTGTGTGTGTGTGTGTGTGTGTGTGTGTGTGTGTGTGTGTGTGTGTCTGAACAGCTCTAAGGTAAGCTCCTCTCCTGGCAGCCCTCACACCTCCGCTCCCCTATCTGTGGCACACATGTGGTGTGTAGGCGTGGAGGGAGGGGGAGGAGTGTGTGTGTGTGTGTGTGTGTGTGTGTGTGTGTGTGTGTGTGTGTGTGTGTGTGTGTGTGTTGATACGTGAAGGGGGGGTGGGATGTCACCTGTAATCGCTGTGGCTGACAGAATCTCTGTCGTAGTAGTCGCCATGCCAGTCTCCCTCCTCCTGATAGCCCTCAATAAGTGCTGGGTCTGCCTGCTCACCATGGGGCATATGGTTGACCCTGGGAACAGAGTGGGTCAAAGGTCAATGGAAGCAAACAAAGAAAGGGGGTCAACTGTGTGAGGTAGGGAATGAGTACTCTGGTCAGGGCCATGCTTAATGCTAGTTTACCAAAATGTGTTTATATACCAATACCAGTTTATCAGAAAATAAACACACATTAAAAAAAAAAAAACTAGCCAGAGCACAAATCAAACATAACTGAAATCTCCCATCCTCCTGATATGAATGTCAGTGCCAACCAGGAGAGGCTGGTGGTGGCTGAAATCGAACTCATTGTAATGCATGGAATGGAATACACGTGTTTGATACCATTCCTCATTCCATACCATGCATTACAATGAGCCCGTCCTCCGATTTCTACCTCCACCAGCCTCCCCCAACATCCCTCGCTATCCCTCTAATACAGTAGAGCTACATGCAGATGGCAGTACACTTCTCCCTAATCCCCCCTTCCCCACCCACACACACATGCCCTCTGCTGATCCCCCTGATCTACCCCGTCCTGCTCTGTCCCAGAGAGGGGGATGTGCTCCAGGAACAC